>NC_036865.1:25961243-25965462 GCF_002910315.2 Salvelinus sp. IW2-2015 | reverse complement strand
AACCCCAACCACACACACACACACACACACACACACACACACACACACACACACACACACACACACACACACCACACACACACACATAAAGGGTGTGGCAGGGAGCCCTGTAAGCCCAGCAACGACACAAAGGCAAAGAAGAAGAGGCCCTGGAGGATGTGGTAATAACAGACATCCTTCACCATTTACAACAGTGTGTGTGTGTGTGTGTTACAACACTGTACATAGCCAATAATATAACATTTGAAATGTCTATATTATTTTAAAACTTTTGTAATGTGAGTGTTAGTATTTACTGATTGTTTTATTTCCCTTGTTTACTTCCCTTTTGTTTATTGTCTATTCCATTTGCTTTGCAATGTAAACATATGTTACCCATGCCAGTAAACCATTGAATTGAATTGAATTGAATTGAGAGAGAGCGAGAGGGGTGACATTGGAGAGATTTATATGTAGATTTTTATTCAGTCAACAGTTTAATCTGTTGATTCACTGAAGGCAGTGGGTCTCTGTGAGAGGGAGGGAAGGGTCTGTCTGGGTCTCTGTGAGATGGAGGGAGGGAGGGGGTCTTCTAGGTATCTGTGAGATGAGGGAGGGAGGGGGTCTGTCTGGGTCTCTGAGACGGCGGGAGGAGGATCTGTCTGGGTCTGTGAGAGGCTGGGAGGGTCTGTCTGGTCGTGTGTGTGTGTGTGTGTGTGTGTGTGTGTGTGTGTGTGTGTGTGTGTGTGTGTGTGTGTCTTTACGAGCAGAGTGTCTGTGTCTGCCATGGAGAACACAGATGTGGAGCCAGCAACAGTAAAAACAGACCCATAAAGACACTGAAAGGAGTCCTTCTACCAGCCCAGAACACACCAATGTCACCCCATCTCAGCCTGGCTCTCTGTGGGGTAGGCCCTTGGGTTCTTCTTTTCTCAAAGACTAAAGGGCGCATCTCAAAAATCTGAGTGACTTCCTCTCCTTTACTTCTTTACTGATGTGAAAGAGCTGGATGGCTGAAAGCAAAATCCCAGTAGACATCATCCACCATACTGTTTTCACTAACCCTGTGTTTTCAGATCACATTGATACAGTATTTCTTATTAAGAGGTTTTAAGTGCCAAAAAAATAGTACATTTTCTTAAGGACTGTGAAACAGTAGGAACCATTGCTGGAATGTCCATCTACAGCAGGGATAAAAAAATAAAAGTTAATTTAAAAAAATGATTTCACCTTTATTTAACCAGGTAATCTAGTTGAGAACAAGTTCTCATTTACAACTGCGACCTGRCCAAGATAAAGCAAAGCAGTGCGACAGAAACAACAACACAGAGTTACACATGGAGTAAACAAGCGTACAGCGTACAATAAACAAGCATAACACAATAGAAAAAAAGAAAGTGTATATACAGTGTGTGTAAATGGCATGAGGAGGTAAGGCAATAAATAGGCCATAGTAGCAAATAATTACAATTTAGCAGATTAACACTGGAGTGATGGATGAGCAGATGATGATGAGCAGATGATGGTGTGTAAGTAGTGATACTGGTGTGCAAAAGAGCAGCAAAGTAAATAAAAACAATATGGGGATGAGGTAGGTAGATTGGGTGGGCTATTTACAGATGAACTATGTACAGCTGCAGCGATCGGTTAGCTGCTCAGATAGCTGATGTTTAAAGTTGGTGAGGGAAATGTAAGTCTCCAGCCTAAGCAATTTTTGCAATTTGTTCCAGTCACTGGCAGCAGAGAACTGGAAGGAAAGGCGGCCAAAGCAGGTGTTGGCTTTGGGGATGACCAGTGAGATATACCTGCTGGAGCGCATGCTACGGGTGGGTGTTGTTATCGTGACCAGTGAGCTGAGATAAGGCGGAGCTTTACTTAGCATAGACTTATAGATGACCTGGAGCCAGTGGGTCTGGCGACGAATATGTAGCCGACTAGAGCATACAGGTCGCAGTGGTGGGTGGTATGAGGTGCTTTGGTAACAAAACGGATGGCACTGTGATAGACTGCATCCAATTTGCTGAGTAGAGTATTGGAGGCTATTTTGTAGATGACATCGCCGAAGTCGAGGATCGGTAGGATAGTCAGTTTTACTAGGGTATGTTTGGCAGCATGAGTGAAGGAGGCTTTGTTGCGAAATAGAAAGCCGATTCTAGATTTGATTTTGGATTGGAGATGTTTGATATGAGTCTGGAAGGAGAGTTTAGAGTCTAGCCAGACACCTAGGTATTTGTAGTTGTCCACGTACGGGCAACTGGCGCCTTTTGAAGGCCCGCAGATCAATATATATAATTGATCTGTTGACAGGTAGAATAGTAGAATACACAAGGTCAAATTTTGAAATTTGGTTGTGCACCAACAGTTTCTCTCTTGTTACATTATGTCAGTCACTGACAGCCACTTAATTAGCCCATCGAGAGCTTGGGACTTTAACGTTCGATCTGGGTTTTTGTCCATTTGTTACTGACATAGCCTTGTTCTGTTCAGTGTTCTCTACCTTCTGACATAGCCTTGTTCTGTTCAGTGTTCTCTACCTTCTGACATAGCCTTGTTCTGTTAGGCCTGTTGCGAAATAGAAAGCCGATTCTAGATTTGATTTTGGATTGGAGATGTTTGATATGAGTCTGGAAGGAGAGTTTAGAGTCTAGCCAGACACCTAGGTATTTGTAGTTGTCCACGTACGGGCAACTGGCGCCTTTTGAAGGCCCGCAGATCAATATATATAATTGATCTGTTGACAGGTAGAATAGTAGAATACACAAGGTCAAATTTTGAAATTTGGTTGTGCACCAACAGTTTCTCTCTTGTTACATTATGTCAGTCCTGCAGCCACTTAATTAGCCCATCGAGAGCTTGGGACTTTAACGTTCGATCTGGTTTTTGTCCATTTGTTACTGACATAGCCTTGTTCTGTTCAGTGTTCTCTACCTTCTGACATAGCTTGTCTGTTCGTGTTCTCTACTTCTGACATAGCCTTGTCTGTTCGTGTTCTCTACTTCTGACATAGCCTGTTCTTTCAGTTCTCTACCTTCTGACATAGCCTTGTTCTGTTCAGTGTTCTCACCTTCTGACATAGCCTTGTTCTGTTCAGTGTTCTCTACCTTCTGACTAGCCTTGTTCTGTTCAGTGTTCTCTACTTCTGACATAGCCTTGTTCTGTTCAGTGTTCTCTACTTCTGACTAGCCTTGTTCTGTTCAGTGTTCTCTACCTTCTGACTAGCCTTGTTCTGTTCAGTGTTCTCTACCTTCTGACATAGCCTTGTTCTGTTCAGTGTTCTCTACCTTCTGACATAGCCTTGTTCTGTTCAGTGTTCTCTACCTTCTGACATAGCCTTGTCTGTTCAGTGTTCTCTACCTTTGCATAGCCTTGTTCTGTTCAGTGTTCTCTACCTTCTGACATAGCCTTGTTCTGTTCAGTGTTCTCTACCTTCTGACATAGCCTTGTGTTCTGTTCAGTGTTCTCTACCTTCTGACATAGCCTTGTTCTGTCAGTGTCTCTACTCTGACATAGCCTTGTTCTGTTCAGTGTTCTCTACCTTCGGAAGTATTCAGACACCTTGACTTTTTTCCACATTTTGTTACTTTACAGCTTTATTCAAAAATTGATTTAAAAAAAAATCCTCAGCAATCTACACACATACCCCATAACGACAAGCGAAAATAAGTTTGTAGATTTTTTTGCACATTTATTTTAAATAAAAAACGAAAAAACAGCTTATTTACATAAGTATTCAGTATTTGCTATGAGACTCAAAATTGAGCTCAGGTGAATCCTGTTTCCATTGATCATACTTGAGATGTTTCTACAACTTGATTGGAGTCCACCTGTGGTAAATTCAATTGATTGGACAGATTTGAAAAGGCACACACCTGTCTATATAGGTCCCACAGTGTGACAGTGCATGTCAGAGCAAAAACCAAGCCATGAGGTCGAAGGAATTGTCCGTAGAGCTCCGAGACAGGATTGTGTCGAGGCACAGATCTGGAGATGGGTACCAAAACATTTCTTCAGCATTGAAGGTCTCCAAGAACACAGTGGCCTCCATCGTTCTTAGAAGCCAGCTCACCAGCTCCACTCTCACCGCTCACCACCTCTCACCAGCTCACCACCTCTCACCAGCTCACTACCTCTCGCCAGCTCACCACCTCTGACCAGCTCAACCACCTCTGACCAAGCTCACCACCTCTCACCAGCTCACCACCTCTCACCAGCTCCCAACCTTCTCACGACTACGCCACCT
>NC_036865.1:25953293-25957197 GCF_002910315.2 Salvelinus sp. IW2-2015 | reverse complement strand
CAGGCTGTTCTCTACTTCTGACATAGCCTTGTTCTGTTCAGTGTTCTCTACCTTCTGACATAGCTTGTTCTGTTCAGTGTTCTCTACCTTTGACATAGCCTTGTTCGTGTTCAGTGTTCTCTACCTTCTGACATAGCCTTGTTCTGTTCAGTGTTTCTCTACCTTCTGACATAGCCTTGTTCTGTTCAGTGTTCTCTACCTTCTGACATAGCCTTGTTCTGTTCAGTGTTCTCTACCTTCTGACATAGCTTGTTCTGTTCAGTGTTCTCTACCTTCTGACATAGCCTTGTTCTGTTCAGTGTTCTCTACCTTCTGACATAGCCTTGTTCTGTTCAGTGTTCTCTACCTTCTGACATAGCCTTGTTCTGTTCAGTGTTCTCTACCTTCTGACATAGCCTTTGTTCTGTTCAGTGTTCTCTACTTCTGACATAGCCTTGTTCTGTTCGGTGTTCTCTACCTTCGGAAAGTATTCAGACACCTTGACTTTTTTCCACATTTTGTTACTTTACAGCTTTATTCAAAAATTGATTTAAAAAAAAATCCTCAGCAATCTACACACAATACCCCATAACGACAAAGCGAAAATAAGTTTGTAGATTTTTTTGCACATTTATTTTAAATAAAAAACAGAAAAACAGCTTATTTACATAAGTATTCAGTATTTGCTATGAGACTCAAAATTGAGCTCAGGTGAATCCTGTTTCCATTGATCATATTTGAGATGTTTCTACAACTTGATTGGAGTCCACCTGTGGTAATTCAATTGATTGGCCAGGATTTGGAAAGGCACACACCTGTCTATATAAGGTCCCACAGTTGACAGTGCATGTCAGAGCAAAAACCAAGCCATGAGGTCGAAGGAATTGTCCGTAGAGCTCCGAAGCAGGATTGTGTCGAGGCACAGATCTGGAGATGGGTACCAAAACATTTCTTCAGCATTGAAGGTCTCCAAGAACACAGTGGCCTCCATCGTTCTTAGAAGCCAGCTCACCAGCTCACTACTCTCACCAGCTCACCACCTCTCACCAGCTCACCACCTCTCACCAGCTCACTACCTCTCGCCAGCTCACCCCCTCTGACCAGCTCACCACCTCTGACCAGCTCACCACCTCTCACCAGCTCACCACCTCTCACCAGCTCTCCACCTCTCACCAGCTCACCACCTCCACCAACTCACCAACTCACTACCTCTATTAAATAAGATACAGACTACACAGTGAGATCAGATGAACCTTCACCACAGGATGGAAGGGGAAAGGTCATTAAAACAGATACAGGGGCACTGGGAGCCACCCAGAGTGAATCCTAAGAAGGCCTTGCTGTCATGGAGAACACCAACAGACAGACAATGGGAGCTTGGGCATAGCCTATCTGTCAAACTGACAGAGACACCCACAGACAGCTTTGGCTATCTGAGAAAATAGTGAATAAACCAGACTAAAATATTAGAAACCAGACTAAAAGATTAGAAACCAGACTATTTCTATGGACACCTGACTCATACACTACATCCCTTTCAGATTCAAAACATCACTGAATCAAAGGAACATTTGAACTTTTGCCAAAAGTTAGGTGATTTTCTGTAGCAGCAACTATTGGCTAGTGGCTAGTGGGAGAGAGCTAAAGAGAAAAATGAGAATTACATTTCCAGGGGAAACCCACATCATTATTTTTCTGAATGTGGCCACTATCGGCTGCAATGACATCACAGAAGTTGGTACATTTCACACAAGAGTTCTGAGTCGGAACAGAGGCACGCTTTGTTAGGAGTTTCAATCACCATAGAAACACATATAGAACTACGCCACACACTCTGACTTTAGGTCAGAAATCAGAAGGACCCGGTGGTAGAAATAAAAAATACAAAGTCCCAAAACCAATAATTCACTTTCATGTTTTGAAGTATAAAAGATAGGAGTTATGAAGTCTGTGAAGTGAACATCTAACCACGTTTGATGACCAAAGACCCAGACAAACAGCTCACCAACTCACTACCTCTATTAAATAAGATACAGACTACACAGTGAGATCAGATGAACCTTCACCACAGGATGGAAAGGGGAAAGGTCATTAAAACAGCATACAGGGGCACTGGGAGCCACCCAGAGTGAATCCTAAGAAGGCCTTGCTGTCATGGAGAACACCAACAGACAGACAATGGGAGCTTGGGCATAGCCTATCTGTCAAACTGACAGAGACACCCACAGACAGCTTTGGCTATCTGAGAAAATAGTGAATAAACCAGACTAAAATATTAG
This sequence comes from Salvelinus sp. IW2-2015, assembly GCF_002910315.2. NCBI lineage: Eukaryota > Metazoa > Chordata > Actinopteri > Salmoniformes > Salmonidae > Salvelinus > Salvelinus sp. IW2-2015. The sequence goes on along the minus strand of NC_036865.1, from coordinate 25,954,939 downwards.
AAACCAGACTAAAAGATTAGAAACCAGACTATTTCTATGGACACCTGACTCATACACTACATCCCTTTCAGATTCAAAACATCACTGAATCAAAGGAACATTTGAACTTTTGCCAAAAGTTAGGTGATTTTCTGTAGCAGCAACTATTGGCTAGTGGCTAGTGGGAGAGAGCTAAAGAGAAAAATGAGAATTACATTTCCAGGGGAAACCACCATCATTATTTTTCTGAATGTGCCACTATCGGCTGCAATGACATCACAGAAGTTGGTACATTTCACACAAGAGTTCTGAGTCGGAACAGAGGCACGCTTTGTTAGGAGTTCAATCACCATAGAAACACATATAGAACTACGCCACACACTCTGACTTTAGGTCAGAAATCAGAAGGACCCGGTGGTAGAAATAAAAAATACAAAGTCCCAAAACCAATACATTACTTTCATGTTTTGAAGTATAAAAGATAGGAGTTATGAGTCTGTGAAGTGAACATCTAACCACGTTTGATGACCAAAGACCCAGACAAACAGACCCACTGTTGTATTGGGATGCCAAGGTTGCTTTACGGAATAAATAAGAACATTGTGTGAGAACTGAAAACAAAATGCATAATCATGACATGGACACTCCCACACCTTCAGGATAAGAGCTGTGAAGATGCTGCCCTTCTAGTTAGACATCAACACGCTGAGGGATAAGAGCTGTGGAGATGCTGACCTTCTAGTTAGACACCAACACGCTGAGGGATAAGAGCTGTGAAGATGCTGTATCCCTCAGCGTGTTGGTGTCTAACTAGAAGGTCAGCATCTTCACAGCTCTTATCCCTCAGCGTGTTGGTGTCTAACTAGAAGGTCAGCATCTTCACAGCTCTTATCCCTCAGGTGTTGGTGTCTAACTAGAAGGCAGCATCTTCACAGCTCTTATCCCTCAGCGTGTTGGTGTCTAACTAGAAGGTCAGCATCTTCACAGCTCTTATCCTCAGCGTGTTGGTGTCTAACTAGAAGGGCAGCATCTTCACAGCTCTTATCCTCAGCGTGTTGGTGTCTAACTAGAAGGTCAGCATCTTCACAGCTCTTATCCCTCACGTGTGTTGGTGTCTAACTAGAAGGCAGCATCTTCACAGCTCTTATCCCTCAGCGTGTTGGTGTCTAACTAGAAGGTCAGCATCTTCACAGCTCTTATCCCTCAGCGTGTTGGTGTCTAACTAGAAGGTCAGCATCTTCACAGCTCTTATCCCTCAGTGTGTTGGTGTCTAACTAGAAGGTCAGCATCTTCACAGCTCTTATCCCTCAGCGTGTTGGTGTCTAACTAGAAGGTCAGCATCTTCACAGCTCTTATCCCTCAGCGTGTTGTGTCTAACTAGAAGGGCAGCATTTCACATCTCCGCTCTTATCCCTCAGCGTGTGTGGGTCTAACTAGAAGGTCAGCATCTTCACAGCTCTTATCCCTCAGCGTGTTGGTGTCTAACTAGAAGGGCACATCTTCACAGCTCTTATCCCTCAGCGTGTTGGTGTCTAACTAGAAGGTCAGCATCTTCACAGCTCTTATCCCTCAGCGTGTTGGTGTCTAACTAGAAGGGCAGCATTTCTTCACAGCTCTTATCCCTCAGCGTGTTGGTGTCTAACTAGAAGGTCAGCAATCTTACAGCA
>NC_036865.1:25940821-25953268 GCF_002910315.2 Salvelinus sp. IW2-2015 | reverse complement strand
CTATTGGCGTCACTGCTTGTAGCTTCACGGCTGACATTTGGACCAGCGATGTCAGCCCCGTGAGCATGCTGAGTCTGACAGCACAGTGGGTTGACGAGGATTTTGTACTGAGGAAAGCCGTATTGCATGTTCAAGAATGTGCTGGTTCTCATACCGCTGCTGCCATTTCAATGGATTTGAGAAACATGTTTTAAACTTGGAAACATGAACACACTAGCTAGCTCCATTCGAACAACTGACTGGAGAAATAAGCTCATCAACTGCGTCTGAGGCAGACGTAATACCCTCTGTCACGGCATTGAAACGCCTGCTCAACAAAACTGCCGACAGACCGTGGGGTTAAAACTTGCAAAAGTACTCTACTAGAGGCTGTGAACAAGCGATTCGGTGGCATTCTCTCTGAGCATCTTTACTGTGTCGCCACCATGCTTGATGCTAGGTACAAGGACTGCTACTCGATGCTGACAAGAAACAGGTTTACATGAAATGTTAAAGACACAGCTGGACAAGATGAAAACGGACAAAGTGACGGTGCGCACCGAAGAAGAGGACCCACGACAGAAGAGGCCATGGACCGACAGAGCTGAAACTTCACTGCTTGGCATGTACTGTATGATGAAATCCTGGTTGAGAATGAAACGACTGAACAAATGAACAATGAAACAGCACAGCAAGTAAGTGAAATAAATAGAGTTTTGATTATGTTTTACTGGTAATGGGGACATACGTATATGCCAACAAAATAACTTGTTGGTCAGTGTGTGGTGTGTTTCAACTATTTAACTGTACTAGAATGCTTAAAAGGCTGCTAAAATGTTAAATATTGGTTATCTGTATCAGGTTTTTTGTCAAGGAAAATATCGGATATCGGTATCGGCCAAAAATGTCATATTGGGGCATCTGTATTGATTAGTGATAAGCAGATGCACATAATGCATTGTGCATTTAATGTAAAAAAAAAACATAAAAATAGAAACCGTTATATTTTTTAATAATCGACCCGAAACCAAACCGACCTCAAAAAGCACGAATCACTCAGCACTAAAGACAGGTCCTCAGGTGATGTAATATTGCAGTATTTCTGGTATTATTGAAGCGTCAACTTCCTGATGGGAGTCTTAGCTTCATAAAACACTGATCACAGAGATAAAAACACAGCTTGGTATTATCAGATTATGAATTAAGAATTTATTGAAAAATACCGTTTTTTGTCTTTGGTTCTTGATGGCTCAGTTGGTTGGAGCATTAGAGGGCTGTCTGCTAGCCTACATATACACACATTAGCTCACGTTGGGTTAGACTAGAGAGGAAATGGGTTTCATCTGGGCTCAATGACCCATCCGCCAACCTAGCTCACTTGATTAGAGGGGGTGGGAGTACTGTAAACCATCCATCTCTCCCAGGGGTAAGGTTAGGACTGTGGTGTGTGTGTGCATGCATACATGCGTTTATTGTTTGTGTGTGTGTCTGCGTGCCTGTTTGTGCGAGCATGATCGTGTATGTGTGCGCAAGCGTGTGTGGTGTGAGTGAATGCATGCGTTTGTGTGCGTGTGAACCATTACTCATTCTCAGTGGGGTTAAGGCTCTTTGGATGGAGCGTGCTGGAAACACATGGAACTTCGACACTTCCCAGGGAAGGGAAGACTTGTGCATTCCTCAGTGCTTGTGGTCACTAGGAGGCCATGCTAGAGAGAACAGAGGCACTGTGCTTTAGAACCATAATATGCCATTTTAACGACTAGGCCTAACCCATGCTCCACCCCTTATCATATCGCATAATAGCTTGTAAACAAATGCCAACCTTCCTCCACTATTTAATTCTGAAAACGTCAGAATGTAGTCAAAATGTTTTTATCTGCTACCTGCCTCCATGGTCAGTGGATCAGAGTGATGAGGTATCTAAACGTTGTCTGAGTATCGGATATAGTTTCCTCTCTCTTATAGTTTCCGCTCAACCAGCTTCACTTGGAATGCTTTTCCAACAGTCTTGAAGGAGTTCCCACATGCTGAGCACTTGTTGGCTGCTTTTCCTTCACTCTGCGGTCCAACTCATCCCAACTATCTCATTTGGGTTGAGGTTGGGTAATTGTGGAGGCCAGGTCATCTGATGCAGCACTCCATCACTCTCCTTCTTGGTCAAATAGCCCTTAAACAGCCTGGAGGTGTGTTGGGTCATTGTCCTGTTGAAAAACAAATGATAGTCCCACTAAGCCCAAACCAGATGGGATGGCGTATCGCTGCAGAATGCTGTGGTAGCCATGCTGTTTAAGTGTGCCTTGAATTCTAAATAAATCACAGACGGTGTCAGCAGCAAAGCACCCCCACACCATCATACCTCCTCACCATGCATCACGGTGGGAACCACACATGCGGAGATCATCCGTTCACCTAGTCTGTGTCTCACAAAGATACGGCGGTTGGAACCAAAAATCTCACATTTGGACTCATCAGACCAAAGGACAGATTTCCACCGGTCTAATGTCTATTGCTCGTGTTTTTTGGCCCAAGCAAGTCTCTTCTTATTATTGTGTGTCCTTTAGTATTAGTTTCTTTGCAGCAATTCGACCATGAAGGCCTGATTCACGCAGTCGCCTCTGAAAAGTTGATGTTGAATGAGTAGGTGTGTCCAAACTTTTGACTGTTACTGTATATATTTTAACTTATTTTCCTTTATTATTTTCCCCTAACCCTATTACCCCTCCCCTAATTGGAGTAAAGGAATGGACAGTAGGTCTTAACTTAATCCAGGCCCAGGAAACCATCCTCAGCGTGTTGGTGTCTAACTAGAAGGTCAGCATCTTCACAGCTCTTATCCCTCAGTGTGTTGGTGTCTAACTAGAAGGTCAGCATCTTCACAGCTCTTATCCCTCAGCGTGTTGGTGTCTAACTAGAAGGTCAGCATCTTCACAGCTCTTATCCCTCAGCGTGTTGGTGTCTAACTAGAAGGTCAGCATCTTCACAGCTCTTATCCTCAGTGTGTTGGTGTCTAACTAGAAGGGCAGCATCTCACAGCTCTTATCCCTCAGCGTGTTGGTGTCTAACTAGAAGGTCAGCATCTTCACAGCTCTTATCCCTCAGCGTGTTGGTGTCTAACTAGAAGGGCAGCATCTTCACAGCTCTTATCCTCAGCGTGTTGGTGTCTAACTAGAAGGTCAGCATCTTCACAGCTCTTATCCCTCAGTGTGTTGGTGTCTAACTAGAAGGGCAGCATCTTCACAGCTCTTATCCCTCAGCGTGTTGGTGTCTAACTAGAAGGTCAGCATCTTCACAGCTCTTATCCCTCAGCGTGTTGGTGTCTAACTAGAAGGTCAGCATCTTCACAGCTCTTATCCCTCAGTGTGTTGGTGTCTAACTAGAAGGTCAGCATCTTCACAGCTCTTATCCCTCAGCGTGTTGGTGTCTAACTAGAAGGTCAGCATCTTCACAGCTCTTATCCCTCAGCGTGTTGATGTCTAACTAGAAGGGCAGCATCTTCACAGCTCTTATCCCTCAGCGTGTTGGTGTCTAACTAGAAGGTCAGCATCTTCACAGCTCTTATCCCTCAGCGTGTTGGTGTCTAACTAGAAGGGCAACATCTTCACAGCTCTTATCCCTCAGCGTGTTGGTGTCTAACTAGAAGGTCAGCATCTTCACAGCTCTTATCCTCAGCGTGTTGGTGTCTAACTAGAAGGCAACATCTTCACAGCTCTTATCCCTCAGCGTGTTGGTGTCTAACTAGAAGGTCAGCATTTTCACAGCTCTTATCCCTCAGCGTGTTGGTGTCTAACTAGAAAATCAGCATCTTCACAGCTCTTATCCCTCAGCGTGTTGGTGTCTAACTAGAAGGTCAGCATCTTCACAGCTCTTATCCCTCAGCGTGTTGGTGTCTAACTAGAAGGGCAGCATCTTCACAGCTCTTATCCCTCAGCGTGTTGTGTTCTAACTAGAAGGTCAGCATCTTCACAGCTCTTATCCCTCAGCGTGTTGATGTCTAACTAGAAGGTCAGCATCTTCACAGCTCTTATCCCTCAGCGTGTTGGTGTCTAACTAGAAGGTCAGCATCTTCACAGCTCTTATCCCTCAGCGTGTTGGTGTCTAACTAGAAGGTCAGCATCTTCACAGCTCTTATCCCTCAGCGTGTTGATGTCTAACTAGAAGGGCAGCATCTTCACAGCTCTTATCCCTCAGCGTGTTGGTGTCTAACTAGAAGGGCAGCATCTTCACAGCTCTTATCCCTCAGCGTGTTGGTGTCTAACTAGAAGGTCAGCATCTTCACAGCTCTTATCCCTCAGCGTGTTGGTGTCTAACTAGAAGGGCAGCATCTTCACAGCTCTTATCCCTCAGCGTGTTGGTGTCTAACTAGAAGGTCAGCATCTTCACAGCTCTTATCCCTCAGCGTGTTGGTGTCTAACTAGAAGGTCAGCATCTTCACAGCTCTTATCCCTCAGCGTGTTGATGTCTAACTAGAAGGCAGCATCTTCACAGCTCTTATCCCTCAGCGTGTTGGTGTCTAACTAGAAGGTCAGCATCTTCACAGCTCTTATCCCTCAGCGTGTTGATGTCTAACTAGAAGGGCAGCATCTTCACAGCTCTTATCCCTCAGCGTGTTGGTGTCTAACTAGAAGGCAGCATCTTCACAGCTCTTATCCCTCAGCGTGTTGGTGTCTAACTAGAAGGTCAGCATCTTCACAGCTCTTATCCCTCAGCGTGTTGATGTCTAACTAGAAGTCAGCATCTTCACAGCTCTTATCCCTCAGCGTGTTGGTGTCTAACTAGAAGGTCAGCATCTTCACAGCTCTTATCCCTCAGCGTGTTGGTGTCTAACTAGAAGTCAGCATCTTCACAGCTCTTATCCTCAGCGTGTTGATGTCTAACTAGAAGGCAGCATCTTCACAGCTCTTATCCCTCAGCGTGTTGGTGTCTAACTAGAAGGGCAGCATCTTCACAGCTCTTATCCCTCAGCGTGTGGTGTCTAACTAGAAGGTCAGCATCTTCACAGCTCTTATCCCTCAGCGTGTTGGTGTCTAACTAGAAGGGCAGCATCTTCACAGCTCTTATCCCTCAGCGTGTGGTGTCTAACTAGAAGGTCAGCATCTTCACAGCTCTTATCCCTCAGCGTGTGGTGTCTAACTAGAAGGTCAGCATCTTCACAGCTCTTATCCCTCAGCGTGTTGATGTCTAACTAGAAGGGCAGCATCTTCACAGCTCTTATCCCTCAGCGTGTTGGTGTCTAACTAGAAGGTCAGCATCTCACAGCTCTTATCCTCAGCGTGTTGATGTCTAACTAGAAGGGCAGCATCTCCACAGCTCTTATCCCTCAGCGTGTTGGTGTCTAACTAGAAGGGCAGCATCTTCACAGCTCTTATCCCTCAGCGTGTTGGTGTCTAACTAGAAGGGCAGCATCTTCACAGCTCTTATCCCTCAGTGGTTGTGTCTAACTAGAAGGGCAGCATCTTCACAGCTCTTATCCCTCAGCGTGTTGGTGTCTAACTAGAAGGGCAGCATCTTCACAGCTCTTATCCCTCAGCGTGTTGATGTCTAACTAGAAGGTCAGCATCTTCACAGCTCTTATCCCTCAGCGTGTTGTGTGTAACTAGAAGGGCAGCATCTTCACAGCTCTTATCCCTCAGCGTTTGGTGTCTAACTAGAAGGTCAGCATCTTCACAGCTCTTATCCCTCAGCGTGTTGGTGTCTAACTAGAAGGTCAGCATCTTCACAGCTCTTATCCCTCAGCGTGTTGATGTCTAACTAGAGGGCAGCATCTTCACAGCTCTTATCCCTCAGCGTGTTGGTGTCTAACTAGAAGGGCAGCATCTTCACAGCTCTTATCCCTCAGCGTGTTGGTGTCTAACTAGAAGGTCAGCATCTTCACAGCTCTTATCCCTCAGCGTGTTGGTGTCTAACTAGAAGTCAGCATCTTCACAGCTCTTATCCCTCAGCGTGTTGGTGTCTAACTAGAAGGGCAAGCATCTTCACAGCTCTTATCCCTCAGTGTGTTGGTGTCTAACTAGAAGGGCAGCATCTTCACAGCTCTTATCCCTCAGCGTGTTGGTGTCTAACTAGAAGTCAGCATCTTCACAGCTCTTATCCCTCAGCGTGTTGGTGTCTAACTAGAAGGTCAGCATCTTCACAGCTCTTATCCCTCAGCGTGTTATGTCTAACTAGAAGGGCAGCATCTTCACAGCCTCTTATCCCTCAGCGTGTTGGTTCTAACTAGAAGGTCAGCATCTTCACAGCTCTTATCCCTCAGCGGTTTGATGTCTAACTAGAAGGGCAGCATCTCACAGCTCTTATCCCCAGCGTGTTGGTGTCTAACTAGAAGGTCAGCATCTTCACAGCTCTTATCCCTCAGCGTGTTGTGTCTAACTAGAAGGGCAGCATCTTCACAGCTCTTATCCCTCAGCGTGTTGGTGTCTAACTAGAAGGTCAGCATCTTCACAGCTCTTATCCCTCAGCGTGTTGGTGTCTAACTAGAAGGTCAGCATCTTCACAGCTCTTATCCCTCAGCGTGTTGGTGTCTAACTAGAAGGCAGCATCTTCACAGCTCTTATCCCTCAGCGTGTTGTGTCTAACTAGAAGGCAGCATCTTCACAGCTCTTATCCCTCAGCGTGTTGGTGTCTAACTAGAAGGTCAGCATCTTCACAGCTCTTATCCCTCAGTGTGTTGGTGTCTAACTAGAAGGCAGCATCTCCACAGCTCTTATCCCTCAGCGTGTTGGTGTCTAACTAGAGTCAGCATCTTCACAGCTCTTACCCTCAGCGTGTTGGTGTCTAACTAGAAGCAGCATCTTCACAGCTCTTATCCCTAGCGTGTTGGTGTCTAACTAGAAGGCAGCACTTCACAGCTCTTATCCCTCAGCGTGTTGGTGTCTAACTAGAAGGTCAGCATTTCACAGCTCTTATCCCTCAGCGTGTTGATGTCTAACTAGAAGGTCAGCATCTTCACAGCTCTTATCCCTCAGCGTGTTGGTGTCTAACTAGAAAGGGCAGCATCTTCACAGCTCTTATCCCTCAGCGTGTGTGTTCTAACTAGAAGGTCAGCATCTTCACAGCTCTTATCCCTCAGCGTGTTTGGTGTCTAACTAGAAGATCAGCATCTTCACAACTCTTATCCCTCAGCGTGTTGGTGTCTAACTAGAAGGGCAGCATCTTCACACTCTTATCCCTCAGCGTGGTGATGGCTAACTAGAAGGCAGCATCTTCACAGCTCTTATCCCTCAGCGTGTTGGTGTCTAACTAGAAGGTCAGCATCTTCACAGCTCTTATCCCTCAGCTGTGTTGGTGTCTAACTAGAAGGTCAGCATCTTCACAGCTCTTATCCCTCAGCGTGTGGGTGTCTAACTAGAAGGCAGCATCTTTCACAGCTCTTATCCCTCAGCGTGTTGGTGTCTAACTAGAAGGTCAGCATCTTCACAGCTCTTATCCCTCAGCGTGTTGGTGTCTAACTAGAAGGTCAGCATCTTCACAGCTCTTATCCCTCAGCGTGTTGGTGTCTAACTAGAAGGGCAGCATCTTCACAGCTCTTATCCCTCAGCGTGTTGGTGTCTAACTAGAAGGTCAGCATTTCACAGCTCTTATCCCTCAGCGTGTTGTGTCTAACTAGAAGGTCAGCATCTCCACAGCTCTTATCCTCAGCGTGTTGGTGTCTAACTAGAAGGTCAGCATCTTCACAGCTCTTATCCCTCAGCGTGTTGGTGTCTAACTAGAAGTCAGCATCTTCACAGCTCTTATCCCTCAGCGTTGTGGTGTCTAACTAGAAGGTCAGCATCTTCACAGCTCTATACCCTCAGCGTGTTGGTGTCTAACAGAAGGGCAGCATCTTCACAGCTCTTATCCCTCAGCGTGTTGGTGTCTAACTAGAAGGTCAGCATCTTCACAGCTCTTATCCCTCAGCGTGTGATGTCTAACTAGAAGGGCAGCATCTTCACAGCTTACCCTCAGCGTGTTGTGTCTAACTAGAAGGTCAGCATCTTCACAGCTCTTATCCCTCAGCGTGTTGGTGTCTAACTAGAAGGTCAGCATTTTCACAGCTCTTATCCCTCAGCGTGTTTGGTGTCTAACTAGAAGGTCAGCATCTTCACAGCTCTTATCCCTCAGCGTGTTGATGTCTAACTAGAAGGTCAGCATCTTCACAGCCTTATCCCTCAGCGTGTTGATGTCTAACTAGAAGGTCAGCATCTTCACAGCTCTTATCCCTCAGTGTGTTGATGTCTAACTAGAAGGTCAGCATCTTCACAGCTCTTATCCCTCAGTGTGTTGGTGTCTAACTAGAAGGTCAAGCATCTCACAGCTCTTATCCCTCAGCGTTTGATGTCTAACTAGGAAGCGAAGAGCTGTGAAGATGCTGACCTTCTAGTTAGACACCAACACACTGAGGGATAAGAGCTGTGAAGATGCTGACCTTCTAGTTAGACACCAACACGCTGAGGGATGGTTTCCTGGGCCTGGATTAAGTTAAGACCTACTGTCCATTCCTTTACTCCAATTAGGGGAGGGGTAATAGGGTTAGGGGAAAATAATAAAGGAAAATAAGTTAAAATATATACAGTAACAGTCAAAAGTTTGGACACACCTACTCATTCAACATCAACTTTTCAGAGGCGACTGCGTGAATCAGGCCTTCATGGTCGAATTGCTGCAAAGAAACTAATACTAAAGGACACCAATAATAAGAAGAGACTTGCTTGGGCCAAAAAACACGAGCAATAGACATTAGACCGGTGGAAATCTGTCCTTTGGTCTGATGAGTCCAAATGTGAGATTTTTGGTTCCAACCGCCGTATCTTTGTGAGACACAGACTAGGTGAACGGATGATCTCCGCATGTGTGGTTCCCACCGTGATGCATGGATGAGGAGGTATGATGGTGTGGGGGTGCTTTGCTGCTGACACCGTCTGTGATTTATTTAGAATTCAAGGCACACTTAAACAGCATGGCTACCACAGCATTCTGCAGCGATACGCCATCCCATCTGGTTTGGGCTTAGTGGGACTATCATTTGTTTTTCAACAGGACAATGACCCAACACWCCTCCAGGCTGTWTAAGGGCTATTTGACCAAGAAGGAGAGTGATGGAGTGCTGCATCAGATGACCTGGCCTCCACAATTACCCAACCTCAACCCAAATGAGATAGTTTGGGATGAGTTGGACCGCAGAGTGAAGGAAAAGCAGCCAACAAGTGCTCAGCATGTGGGAACTCCTTCAAGACTGTTGGAAAAGCATTCCAAGTGAAGCTGGTTGAGCGGAAACTATAAGAGAGAGGAAACTATATCCCGATACTCAGACAACGTTTAGATACCTCATCACTCTGATCCACTGACCATGGAGGCAGGTAGCAGATAAAAACATTTTGACTACATTCTGACGTTTTCAGAATTAAATAGTGGGAGGAAGGTTGGCATTTGTTTACAAGCTATTATGCGATATGATAAGGGGTGGAGCATGGGTTAGGCCTAGTCGTTAAAATGGCATATTATGGTTCTAAAGCACAGTGCCTCTGTTCTCTCTAGCATGGCCTCCTAGTGACCACCAAGCACTGAGGAATGCACAAGTCTTCCCTTCCCTGGGAAGTGTCGAAGTTCCATGTGTTTCCAGCACGCTCCATCCAAAGAGCCTTAACCCCACTGAGAATGAGTAATGGTTCACACGCACACAAACGCATGCATTCACTCACACCACACACGCTTGCGCACACATACACGATCATGCTCGCACAAACAGGCACGCAGACACACACACAAACATAAACGCATGTATGCATGCACACACACACACAGTCCTAACCTTACCCCTGGGAGAGATGGATGGTTTACAGTACTCCCACCCCCTCTAATCAAGTGAGCTAGGTTGGCGGATGGGTCATTGAGCCCAGATGAAACCCATTTCCTCTCTAGTCTAACCCAACGTGAGCTACGGCAGATGCCTGGTCTTGTTAATGTGTGTATATGTAGGCTAGCAGACAGCCCTCTAATGCTCCAACCAACTGAGCCATCAGAACCAAAGACAAAAAACGGTATTTTTCAATAAATTCTTAATTCATAATCTGATAATACCAAGCTGTGTTTTTATCTCTGTGATCAGTGTTTTATGAAGCTAAGACTCCCATCAGGAAGTTGACGCTTCAATAATACCAGAAATACTGCAATATTACATCACCTGAGGACCTGTCTTTAGTGCTGAGTGATTCGTGCTTTTTGAGGTCGGTTTGGTTTCGGGTCGATTATTAAAAAATAATAACGGTTTCTATTTTTATGTTTTTTTTTACATTAAATGCACAATGCATTATGTGCATCTGCTTATCACTAATCAATACAGATGCACCAATATGACATTTTTGGCCGATACCGATATCCGATATTTTCCTTGACAAAAAACCTGATACAGATAACCAATATTTAACATTTTAGCAGCCTTTTAAGCATTCTAGTACAGTTAAATAGTTGAAACACACACACACTGACCAACAAGTTATTTTGTTGGCATATACGTATGTCCCCATTACCAGTAAAACATAATCAAAATCTATTTATTTCACTTACTTGCTGTGCTGTTTCATTGTTCATTTGTTCAGTCGTTTCATTCTCAACCAGGATTTCATCATACAGTACATGCCAAGCAGTGAAGTTTCAGCTCTGTCGGTCCATGGCCTCTTCTGTCGTGGGTCCTCTTCTTCGGTGCGCACCGTCACTTTGTCCGTTTTCATCTTGTCCAGCTGTGTCTTTAACATTTCATGTAAACCCTGTTTCTTGTCAGCATCGAGTAGCAGTCCTTGTACCTAGCATCAAGCATGGTGGCGACACAGTAAAGATGCTCAGAGAGAATGCCACCGAATCGCTTGTTCACAGCCTCTAGTAGAGTACTTTTGCAAGTTTTAACCCCACGGTCTGTGTTGGCAGTTTTGTTGAGCAGGCGTTTCAATGCCATGACAGAGGGTATCACGTCTGCCTCAGACGCAGTTGATGAGCTTATTTCTCCAGTCAGTTGTTCGAATGGAGCTAGGAGTGTGTTCATGTTTCCAAGTTTAAAACATGTTCTCAAATCCCATTGAAATGGCAGCAGCGGTATGAGAACCAGCACATTCTTGAACATGCAATACGGCTTTCCTCAGTACAAAATCCTCGTCAACCCACTGTGCTGTCAGACTCAGCATGCTCACGGGGCTGACATCGCTGGTCCAAATGTCAGCCGTGAAGCTACAAGCAGTGACGCCCATAGCAAGTAGCTCATGGATGTGCGTTTCAACAATACTGTGTAACTCCGGTAGCACAACATCTGAAAAAGAGTGCCTACTTGGTAGTGTGTACCGGGGCTCGAGGTGCTCGACCAGTCGGCGAAAGCCAACATCATCCACGACAGAGAACGGTTGATTGTCAAGGGCAATGAATTCCATTATCTTGGCATTAATGGATTTCACCTTTGATTGTCTCACTGAAATGTTCTTACTCTTTCAAATGACTGCTGGACTTGAACTTGTTTAGTTGTTGGAAGTGTGCGCTTAGTTTTTTTCTGCTTTTGTTCTAAGTAGTCGCTGAACGTCTGGGGGTGATGCACTTTCAAATGAGTCATTAGGTTTGTGGTATTGAAAGATTTCACTTTCTCCCCTCCTCGGGAAATAATAGCAACACAAACGTTGCATATGACCTTTTTGTTATCTTCCTTTGAAACTTCCAAATAGATCCGCACAGCAGACATTGTGAGCTAGGTTAGGAATGCTGTGGTGCACGTGTAGCGCAATACTTTTCATGATGTCATTACGTCATCTACCTACGTTATATAGGTATGCACGTCAGCTTTGACATCGGTTTTGTACATTGGGGTTAAACTAGACATCAGGCCGATGCCGATGTTGGCATTATTAGCTAATATTGGTGCGATTCCGATATGCTTACCGACATATTGTGCATCCCTACTTATTAACCATAATTTATTCACATTGCTTAACTTTAATAAAATATTTCAGTTGTTGTGTACATTTAATTTGTTTTTTGACTTTATTATTATTATTATTATTTCATTCCAAGTCATCATCTCATCTCTATAGAGCTGCTGCCTGACAAAATCAATATTTTAGTAGTTCTTCAAAGTAAATAAGACATACTTTTATGACTGCTGAATACCAACCTCTAATCACTTAGATCATATATTTTCAGGTAGAGATACCTCGCGAAGCAACTGCCCTCTACATCTATTTTCTGTCTCTTCTGTCCCACTCAGTGTCTGCTCCACACTAACTCAACATAGCAGGCGTAATAGAAACACACAGACCGGACAAGTAGGCACGTAATGGATTATGGTCATTGTAGTTTTAATACCATGTTTGACACTAAAATGTAGAATATCGGCCTGTTGGAAACAACTCCCTACTACACCGCATAGTTCGGGCTTGATCTGATTTATCTCTAGAGAAACTACAACTCCCTACTACACCGCATAGTTCGGGCTTGATCTGATTTATCTCTAGAGAAACT
>NC_036865.1:25924612-25935468 GCF_002910315.2 Salvelinus sp. IW2-2015 | reverse complement strand
TAACAACTCCCTACTACACCGCATAGTTCGGGCTTGATCTGATTTATCTCTAGAGAACTACAACTCCCTACTACACCGCATAGTTCGGGCTTGATCTGATTTATCTCTAGAGAAACTGCACATTGAGCTCACAGAAAACAACTAAATGGAATTCAAATAATTGAACCGACGTCGGTCAATTAGTGTTTAAAAATGAAAAATAAGCGGAATATCGGTTGATAGCAGTACCGTCCTCCATCTCTGAACAGCAGTAGAATAATGTTAAATCGAATAAAAGCAGTCGACACACACACACGCATTAACACAGGTATGCACCCGCACGCATACACACTCTTACGCACACATGCACACACCCACACACCTGCCAGTGTGAATAAGCTGAGGGGTGCTGGTTGATGTGATATTGTTGGCTGTGATCCAGTGCTGTGTGTAAACTCTACAGGTCAATAAATGGGCCAGTCTGTGTGATTCTCACCTAGGGAGAGTTTCCTGCTGAATGGGGAGGATGTAGAGCAGGGGTGTCAAAGTCAAATGGACGGAGGGCCAAATAAAAAATTTAGCTACAAGCCGAGGGCCGTAGTTCGGGCTTGATCTGATTTATCTCTAGAGAAACTACAACTCCCTACTACACCGCATAGTTCGGGCTTGATCTGATTTATCTCTAGAGAAACTGCACATTGAGCTCACAGAAAACAACTAAATGGAATTCAAATAATTGAACCGACGTCGGTCAATTAGTTGTTTAAAAAAYGAAAAATAAGCGGAATATCGGTTGATAGCAGTACCTGTCCTCCATCTCTGAACAGCAGTGAGAATAATGTTAAAATCGAATAAAAGCAGTCGACACACACACACGCATTAACACAGGTATGCACACGCACGCATACACACTCTTACGCACACATGCACACACCCACACACCTGCCAGTGTGAATAAGCTGAGGGGTGCTGGTTGATGTGATATTGTTGGCTGTGATCCAGTGCTGTGTGTAAACTCTACAGGTCAATAAATGGGCCAGTCTGTGTGATTCTCACCTAGGGAGAGTTTCCTGCTGAATGGGGGAGGATGTAGAGGATGTAGCTAACAAACGATCAGGGACAAAGACAGAAGCATGCACACACAGCTAGAGAGTCTCACAGCGAGAGGTCATGTTAGAGAATGGAGGGCGAGGTTGTCTCCTCTCTGGACTAATAACAAGCAACTGAGGAAATAGCTATCAAGACACCACACACACTGTCACGCACACATACTGTTTCCTTTCTCCATTTCTCACACTATGGGTCTCCATGACCAGGACTGAGATGAAGTCAGATAGAGAGAGAGAGACAGACACAGACAGACGGACATGTTTACGGACATATTCAATCAATCCCTATCCCAGTCTGCTGTCCCCACATGCTTCAAGATGGTCACCATTGTTCCTGTTCCCAAGAAAGCTAATGTAACTGAAATAAATTACTATCGTCCCATAGCACTCACTWCTGTCATCATGAAGTGCTTTGAGAGACTAGTCAAGGATCATATCACCTCCACCCTACCTGTCACCCTAGACCCACTTCAATTTGCTTACCGCCCCAATAGGTCCACAGACGATGCAATCACCATYGCACTGCACACTGCCCTATCCCATCTGGACAAGAGGAATCTCTTCAACTTCAGGAGGCTGAAAAAATGTGGCTTGTCACCGAAAACCCKCACTAACTTTTACAGGTGCACAATTGAGAGCATCCTGTCGGGCTGTCTCACCGCCTGGTACGGCAACTGCACAGTCCACAACCGCAAGGCTCTCCAGAGGGTGGTGCGGTCTGCACAGCGCATCATCGGGGGCAAACTACCCKCCCTCCAGGACACCTCCAACACACAATTACACAGGAAGGCAAAAAAGATCCTCAAGGACAACAACAAACCGAGCCACTGCCTGTTCACACCGCTATCATCCAGAAGGCGAGGCCAGTACAGGTGCATCAAAGCGGGGACAGAAAGATTGAAAAACAGCTTCTATCAAGGCCATCAGATTGTTAAACAGCCACCACCAGCACAGAGAGGCGGCTGCCTACCTACAGACTTGATATCATTGGCCACTTTAATAAATGGAACACTAGTCACTTTAATAATGCCACTTTAAGAATGTTTAATTAACTTTATCATTACTCATCTCAGGTGTATATAATGTATACTGTATCCTTCACTATCTATTCTTTACTATCTATTGCATTTTAGCCGCTCTGTCACTGCTCATCCATATATTTTATACTTACAGTTGAAGTCGGAAGTTTACATACACTTAGGTTGGAGTCATTAAAACCCGTTTCTCAACCACTCCACAAATTTCTTGTTAACAAACTATAGTTTTAGCAAGTCAGTTAGGACATCTACTTTGTGCATGACAGTAATTTTTCCAACAATTGTTTACAGACAGATTATTTCACTTATAATTCACTGTATCACAATTCCAGTGGGTCAGAAGTTTACATTCACTAAGTTTACTGTGCCTTTAACTTCTTATGGCTGCAGGGGCAGTATTGAGTAGCTTGGATGAAAGGTGCACAGAGGTGCCCATAGTAAACTGCCTGCTCCTCAGTCCCAGTTGCTAATATATGCATATTATTATTCGTATTGGATAGAAAACACTCTGAAGTTTCTAAAACTGTTTGAATGATCATATTGCAGGCAAAAACCTGAGAAAAAATCCAAACAGGAAGTGGGAATTCTGAGGTTGATAGATTTTCAACACAGGATATGGATGAGTTTGCACTTCCTACAGCTTCCACTAGATGTCAACAGTCTGTAGAACCTTGTCTGATGCCTCTACTGTGAAGTGGGGCCGAAGGAGACAGGAAATAGTCAGGTCTACCATGACCTGGCCATGCTCTGACCATGCACGTTCACATGAGAGGGAGCTCTGTTCCATCGCTCATCTGAAGTCAATGTAATTCTCCGGTTGGAACGTTATTCATGATTTATGTTAAAAACATTCTAAAGATTGATTCAATACATCGTTTGACATGTTTCTACTGACTATTACGGAATTTTTGGACATTTCGTCTGCTTTTAGTGAACGCGCTTCCTGATGTTGGATTTGTTTACCAAACAAGCTGACAAAAATAGCTATTTGGACATAAATGATGGACATTACCGAACAAAACAAACATTTCTTGTGGAAGTGGGAGTCCTGGGAGTGCATTCCGGCGAAGATCAGCAAAGGTAAGTGAAGATTAATAATGCTTTTTATGAGTTTTGTTGACTGCACAATTTGGCGGGTAACTGTATGGCTTGCTTTTGTGGCTGAACGTGTTCTCAGATTATTGAATATTGTGCTTTTGCCGTAAGATTTTTGAAATCTGACACAGCGGTTGCATTAGAACAAGTGTATCTTTAATTCTATGTAAAACATGTATCTTTCATCAAAGTTTATGATGAGTTTTATGTTATTTGACGTGGCTTTCTAAAATTTCTCCGGATATTTTGGAGGCATTTCTGAACATGGCGCCA
This sequence comes from Salvelinus sp. IW2-2015, assembly GCF_002910315.2. NCBI lineage: Eukaryota > Metazoa > Chordata > Actinopteri > Salmoniformes > Salmonidae > Salvelinus > Salvelinus sp. IW2-2015. Next base: position 25,931,975 of record NC_036865.1, on the reverse strand, counting down.
ATGTAAACTGAGGTTTTTGGATATAAATATTAACTTTATCGAACAAAACATAATTGTATTGTGTAACATGAAGTCCTATGAGTGTCATCTGATGAAGATCATCAAAGGTTAGTGATTAATTTTATCTCTATTTCTGCTTTTTGTGACTCCTGCTTTGGCTGGAAAAATGACTGTGTTTGTCTGTGATTTTGCGGTGACCTAACATAATCGTTTGTGGTGCTTTCGCTGAAAAGCCTATTTAAAATCGGACACTTTGGTGGGATTAACAACAAGATTACCTTTAAATGGTATAAGATACATGTATGTTTGAGGAATTTTAATTATGAGATTTCTGTTGTTTGAATTTGGCGCCCTGCACTTTCACTGGCTGTTGTCATATCATCCCGTTAACGGGAATGCAGCCATAAGACGTTTAAACAGCTTGGAAATTCCAGAAACTTATGTCATGGCTTTAGAAGCTTCTGATAGGCTATTGACTAATTTGAGTCATTTGGAGGTGTACCTGTGGATGTATTTCAAGGCCTACCTTCACAACTAAGTCCTATTGCTTGACATCACGGGAAAATCAAAGAAATCAGCCAAGACCTCAGAAAAAAATTGTTGACCTCCAAAAGTCTGGTTCATCCTTGGAGCAATTTCCAAATGCCTGAAGGTACCACGCTCATCTGTACAAACACATAGTAAGCAGGTATAAACACCTAGAGATGAACGTACTTTGGTGCGAAAAGTGCAAATCAATCCAGAAACAAGAGCAAAGGACCTTGTGAAGGAAACAGGTACAAAAGTATCTATTTCCCAGTAAAACGAGTCCTATATCGACATAACCTGAAAGGCCGCTCAGTAAGGAAGAAGCCACTGCTCCAAAACCGCCATAAAAAGCCAGACTACCTTTTGCAACTGCACATGAGGACAAATACATACTTTTTTGAGAAATGTCCTCTGGTCTGATGAAACAAAAATACCATAATGGCCATAATGACCATCATTATGTTCGGAGGAAAAAGGGGGATGCTTGCCAAGCTGAAGAACACCTCCCAACCGTGAAGAACGGGGGTGGCAGAATCATGTTGTGGGAGTGCATTGCTGCAGGAGGGACTGGTGCACTAAGCAAAATAGATGGGCATCAATGAGAAAGGAAAATTATGTGGATATATTGAAGCAACATCTCAAGACATCAGTCAGGAAGTTAAAGCTTGGTCGCAAATGGGTCTTCCAAATGGACAATGACCCAAGCATACTTCCAAAGTTGTGGCAAACATGGCCTAGGACAACAAGTCAGGTATTGGAGTGGCCATCACAAAGCCCTTACCTCAATCCTATAGAAAATGTGTGAGCATAACTGAAAAAGTGTGTGCGAACAAGGAGGCCTACAAACATGACTCTGTTACAACCAGCTCTGGCAGGAGGAATGGGCCAAAATTCACCCAATTTATTGTGGGGAAGCTTGTGGAAGGCTACCGAAATGTTTGAACCAAGTTAAACAATTTAAAGGCAATGCTACCAAATACTAATTGAGTGTATGTAAACTTCTGACCCACTGGGAATGTGATGAAATAAATAAAAGCTGAAATAAATCATTTTCTCTACTATTATTCTGACATTTCACATTCTTAAAATAAAGTGGTGACTCTAACTGACCTGAGGGAATTTGTACTGGGACTAAATGTCAGGAATTGTGAAAACTGAGTTTAAAATGTATTTGGCTAAGGTGTATGTAAACTTCCGCGACTTTCAAACTGTATATATTCTTATCCCATTCCTTTACTGATTGTGTGTATTAGGTTTTTTGTTGTGAATTTGTTAGATATTAGGTTTTGTTTGTGAAATTGTTAGATACTGCTGCACTGTCAGATCTAGAAGCATTAGCATTTTGCTACACTCGCAATAACACCTGCTAACATGTGTATGTGACCAATCAAATTTGATTTGATTTGACACAGATAGACAGCAGTGTGTTTGGTTACCTCTAAAAACATTCCTCTGGTGTTATTGGTGGGAATCAGATCCAGGTCGACATAGATCCAGTCATACAAACCTCAGGGTGCTCTGGTTCAAATGTCAAACAGCATCCATATACGGTCACACTGGACTGGTTATTCAATTATTTTCACCCACACTGCTCGCGGCGCCAACCAAGCGTCTGCGACGCCAAGGGCTAAAATAGAACTCATTCCTATTTCTGATGCAGATCGCGCTGCAAGTCCTGCCTCTCCCATCTCCTCATTGGTTTATAGAAGCAGGTACCCACGTGCCATCTCCTCATTGGTTATACCCACGTGGGTGATTGAAAGACGAACTGTTTTGCCGGTAGTTGTGGTAATACAATGAAAGTTTAGATGCGATCACCATATAAATTAAACGATGAAAAAGCTTGGAAGGAGGAGAGATGACTAGAAACGATTCGGTTGGCCGTTTTATGTGTGGATTAATTGTCGGAGTAGAGGTCCTTGTGCATTTCAGGTAAAAAAACAACTCAATGTTTATATCCCAGGACAAATTAGCTAGCAACAGCAAGCTAGCTAAATAGGTCAAATTAACGTTAGCTAGCAAGTGCAAGCTAACTAGCTAAATTGCCATACATGTTTAATGTTTTTCGATCTGTCCCCAAATTAATGTCATCGGTTCAGAGTTTGTTTTGATATTTTAACCTGCGTGTAGTGATCGCTTTTGGTGTGGGGAGGCAAAATAAATGTATGCACGATAGCGCACGCGCGCAGCCGGTTTGGGTTCCGTGTAAGCACGACTGGTCTTATGTTGCATGCTGTGTTGAATGCACAGCCCCTGCCACTTGAAATAACATGTAGTTTGGAGCTCATCACCCCTCATCTCCACTCAGGAACACTCCCTCTGCACTGTACTAATGAGAGAGAGAGTGCTCTGCTACAGGCATTTATGGTGGCTGAACTGGGCCTCCTCTGTGTGCGAAAAACACCTAGAAACAAAGCTTGTGCAGAGACACAGAGCGCTTCTTTAGTATATAAGGAACACCTAGAAATAAAGCACACACACAGAAGTGTAAGGATGGAACACCTGGAGACGCTGAGATTATGTGAGCCGGTTGCCTTAACAACGACCCCTGTGAAGCCCGGTGATCCCGCGGGGGCTAGTTAGCCCAGAGGTCACAACCTTTGACCTTAGCCAGTTGATCATGACAAGCTGGCCGTTTAACACCCCACCGCACACACACTTTCTCTCTCTCTCTCTCTCTCTCTCTCTCTCTCTCTCTCTCACACACACACACCAGAACAACAAGGTGGACAGTTTAACCCCAGTAAGTCCCAGTGAGGGGATGTCATGGCTAATAAGCTAACATCTGGGAGAGTTACGACCATTAGTTGAGCTCTGAGACTTGGACCAAACAACCCAATGAAATCAGACTCCCTATGTCTTAAAGTATACAAACACCTTCATCTCCAAGATGTGAAGGAGGAAAACACGTTGTCTGCATTGAGATCAGGATTCAAGAGGGAAGCATTTGAAAAATGAGCTGGAAGCAATGCATACAGTTGTGTTGCACGTATACCCTCTCACCATATCAAGTTATAGGTCTAACACAATATTTCTCCAATTACTTTTTTCTTTATCTATTTTTTATTTTAAAAAGGTATAATAAATTGAGAACACATTCTAATTTGTTGAGAAGAGTTTAATTAAAACAAATGCTTCAATTGAAAGCTCCACATTTAAAATCAATACCAAATCACTGACAGTGACAACATCCAGTCTCTTGTTGATGGTGGAAGAGGAGGGCTCAGTTGTGTAGGAGGACATAGGATACCTCATTGCACCACAGGGCGGCTCAGCATAAATGTTTTACCCTGCGTATCCCTCCGCCTGGCTTAGCCTCATACCAGGAACTATATCCACAGCCAGGGTGCATCCCAAATGGCACCCTATTCCCTACATAGTGCACTACTTTTGACAAGAGACGTATGAGCCCTGAACAAAAGTACTACACTATAGGGAATAGAGTGCCATTTAGGATGAACGTTAGCCTTCTCAATTATGCAAAGGCAGCTAACAGACATTTTGATGGTTGAGGGAAGCCTCCTATTTCACCTGTGGAGAAGAGTGGAACAATAACTATATCCTTCCACAGTGGTGACCCGTCATTCAGACAGAGCCCCACCTGTTTTGAGCCCCACATGTTTGGGGTGGGAGGCTTTCCTGTTTTGCATGTTATTTTGGCATTAATAGGTGTCACATATCAGTTTGCAAACAATGTAAAAAAGATATATATATCACTGAGTTAATAAAGCCGCATACAAACATGGTCTCTTTTTTGTTTTCTTGAGTAAGGCAGCTCCAAAATGCAGGTGTTTCAGTCTAGCTCAGTGCTTTCTGTGGCCGTAGGGCAAGCCGGCAGAAAATATGGARCATTGCGCCGTGATTGGCTCAGTGTTCTGTCACTCATGGGGACACTACTTCACCGCCAAGGGTAGAGCTAGAAATTTCAAGCCCCTTGGGTGCTGCCATAGAGTTACATTAGAAGTGCACATCCAAGAAGGCTCAAGGTCATTGGCCACAGATAAAATTATGTCAAATCATGTTATATGTACAGTAGCTTTGATTGGACATCATACTTTCAAAATCTTAGCTATCAGTCATCATCATGAATCAAGTCGACAATCTAATGGCAAATCCTTTTTAATCCTTGTCATATGAAGATAAATAATGAAAAGAAATTATAGATAAAACGTATCGGTGCTAACCGGCCATAAACATTACACAACAAGTTGGAAATCGTAAATTCAACAATGAGTGGTTTGGAAGGAATCAGTGGCTAACAGCAAGCATTGCAAAGCAATCATTAGCCTGGCTATATGGTCCCAAGTCTAAGATTAAGGATCTCTTTACCTAGTTAAAAATTAGAAACATTCAACATTGGCCATGCTGTCAATGAAGCATGATTTGTGCCTCGCTCAAAACAACTGTTAACTCGGAACTGCAAAATCTGACTTTAGTGAGTTCAAGACAACTKGGAACTCGAGAAAAACGAGCTACGAGCTACTTTCATCCAACTCGGAATTGTAAATCCGGAACTCTGGCCTCTTTCTAGAACTACGGCCTGAAGATCACTGACGTCATCATGATTCAGCCTTGTTTTTTTCAGAGTGCCCAAATCCAGAGAATGCCAGACTTTGATGACAAAGTTTGATGACACAATTTGCTCACGAAGGACTGCCGCACCCCCTTCCTGTTCAAGTGAGCACAGCACAACAAGGTGAGTCCAAAAATGTCTTGTATGCTGCAACATAGATGATGTAATATGCTAGGGAGATATGTATACTGTAGCTAAGAAAGTAATACTAAGGGTATGTTGTGTAGTAAGCTGNGTAAATTCAACAATGAGTGGTTTGGAAGGAATCAGTGGCTAACAGCAAGCATTGCAAAGCAATCATTAGCCTGGCTATATGGTCCCAAGTCTAAGATTAAGGATCTCTTTACCTAGTTAAAAATTAGAAACATTCAACATTGGCCATGCTGTCAATGAAGCATGATTTGTGCCTCGCTCAAAACAACTGTTAACTCGGAACTGCAAAATCTGACTTTAGTGAGTTCAAGACAACTKGGAACTCGAGAAAAACGAGCTACGAGCTACTTTCATCCAACTCGGAATTGTAAATCCGGAACTCTGGCCTCTTTCTAGAACTACGGCCTGAAGATCACTGACGTCATCATGATTCAGCCTTGTTTTTTTCAGAGTGCCCAAATCCAGAGAATGCCAGACTTTGATGACAAAGTTTGATGACACAATTTGCTCACGAAGGACTGCCGCACCCCCTTCCTGTTCAAGTGAGCACAGCACAACAAGGTGAGTCCAAAAATGTCTTGTATGCTGCAACATAGATGATGTAATATGCTAGGGAGATATGTATACTGTAGCTAAGAAAGTAATACTAAGGGTATGTTGTGTAGTAAGCTGWTCGTATCACATGTGCCTCACMCTAATAATTTGGTCTATTTTTACCTCTTAATTTCGTCTACTGTTCTGACTTGGTRGKGCACATGTGGCCTATAACCTGTTTTTGAGAAATGTAATCATCGAATATTGTAAGAGCTTTCATTGTCTGCTTATATGCCMCCTTTATTTATCCTAAAGTTCTGACTTGGTGTACAGGGAGAACATTGTAAGAATGGCCCATGTTCTGAATTCTGTCACTGTACACTTCAAAAGTGCTGAACAAATAGTTATATTGAGTACGTCCATCCTTGCTCGCTCATTAATGTCTTAATCGAAATTACGGATTGCCTCTTATCCGCTTGTCGGCCCCTTATGCCATAGTTTGTACATCTCAATTGTCAGTAGAAATCACATTTGTTTAAGCAAGTCAGCCATATCAGCTATGTTTTTTTWAAAGGCAGTAAATGAGGCTGAATTAACTGTTTCTCTGCCAGACAAGGCTCCGCTGATAGCCAGGTGTTGCRGTGGTAAGGTGTCGGGACTGCTGTTAGAACTCTGCTGTTGGGACAGYTTTATGTAGGCCCTAACAGTTTGTTGGCACAGTTTGTCACCGTTATAGTGCAATTAATGTATTGTTTAGTGTTGTGTAGTGGCTTTGCTGCCATGCATCCCATATATTTTTCTGCCCCACCAAGATGTACATGCTAAAATCGCCCCTGTCCTTCCATGACAAGGCTATTAAGACATAAGACTCTGATTAACAGTATAGTTACACCATATTCTATTTATATGGTGTACTGGCACCATTCTCTCAAAATACCTTCTTCCCTACAACTTCATATCTTAACTTTAATACAGTTTAGGATCCCTGAGGTCTAGCTAACACCAGTCCTAGCCACTCTTCAGCACTCTCAGAAAGTTCTGTTCTGATAAATATAGATTACATCAATCATTCAACAGAATGATCTAGACTAGTGTTGTTCTCTAACGCATCAAACACTGCAGACTAGCCTATATCTCATCCTTATCCAATTTCAAATGTTTTAACAATCTTTCTTCAACAACTCTATTAAAACCCTCTACAGATTTTGTACCCCTTGGAAAGAAAAACCTCATGATTTCATACGCCTCTAGCCTGAATCTATGAAAGAGAGAGAGACAGAGAGTGAGAGACAGAGAGACAGAGAGACAGAGAGAGAAGAGAGAGAGAGAGGGAGAGGGAGACCGACATCCGTAAGAACAATAACAATCTCATGCCTGTCTAGATTGCCCCTCTCTGATCAGATGCTAAACGACTTATCTGTTGAGGCTTATACAATGTCTAGTCAGTTTGTCAGCGGAGCACTTCGACGATGAGTCTTGATTCGCTCATCTACAGAGTCAGCTCCAACAGTCGATTTGCTGGATCAGAAACCACTATACCTCTGATACAGAACCAGGAATGGGTGAGGAGAATAA
>NC_036865.1:25916207-25924587 GCF_002910315.2 Salvelinus sp. IW2-2015 | reverse complement strand
CAAGGGGAGAGGAGAGAGTGAGAGGAGAGAGGAGAGGGAGAGAGAGAGGGAGAGAGAAGAGAGAGAGAGAGAGAGAGAGAGAGAGAGAGAGAGAGGAAGAGAGAGAGAGAGAGAGAGAGAGAGCTACCGAGACTTCTCCGCACAAAACCCCAATACCTATTCACATCCCCGAGAATACATCCCACAGCATGATGCGCCACCACCATTGCTTCACTTGAGCGTTTTTGTCCTTGAGAATGGGCAAAATCCCAATGCTAGATAGTGCCAAGCTATAGAACAAGCCCAAGAAGACTTGCAGCTGTAATCCTGCAAAAGGTGTCTCTTCAAAGCTATTGATTTGGGGGGTGAAATGTATGCACGCTCAAGTGTTGTTCACATTAAAAAATATTTTGCAACTTGTAGGCAGTCGTTGTTGTAACAATGATACAAACCCCCAAAAATATATTTTAATTCCAGTTGTAAGGAAACAAAATAGGAAAAATGAGAAGGGGAGCTGAATACTTTCGCAAGCCACTGTGTTAGGAAAGATGTGCCTAATGTTGCACACTCAGTGTATGTTTTGCATTTCCAAGAATCGGATCATCACAATAAGTTGCCAATTAGTCTAAAATATAGCATTATAGGAACCTGTTTCAAATTATCACTTTTATCTTGTTCTCTGTTGGTGAAAAAAATAATTTGATTTCTCTTGGTTTAAAAATTATTTGGTTTCTCTGTGGACGGGTAAGATATTGTTTTCTCTGCTCGGTGTAATGATCTTGTTTCTCTTTGTGTAAGGATCCGGTTTCTCTTAAGTATAATGCTAACTTAGTTCTCTATTGTCCTGCGGTGTAAGATCTTTAGTTTATCTGTAGTGTTAAGTATCTTGCGTTTCTTTGTCCGGTATAATGACTTTCTTGGTTTGCTCTGCCGGTGTAAGATCTTGGTTTATCTCAGCTCGTAAGGATCTTGGTTCTCTCTGTGGGATAATCGATCTTGGTTTATCTGTGTAATAATGATCTTTGGTTTCTCCTGTGGTTGTAAGATCGTAATTCTATCTGTAGTGTAATATCTGTTTCTTTCTATAGTATAATGATCTAGGTTTCTCTGTTTTTTTTTTTTCTTTCTACGGTGTAAGACTCTTGTGTTCTCTGTAGTGTAAGGATTCTTGGTTTCTCTGTGGATAATGATCTTAGTTTATTGTAGTGAAGGATCTTGGTTTCTCTTATGTATAATTGATGTGTTTCTCTGCCGGTTTATCTGTAGTGTAAGAATCTCGGTTTCTTTCGTATATGATTTGATTTTATCGAGTTAAGGATCTTGGTTTCTCTGCGGTAAGGATTTATTGGTTTCTCTGTGGTGTAATGTCTCTGTTTCTCTGTGTATAAGGATCTTGGTTTCTCTGCAGTATCAAGGATATTGGTTCTCTGTGTGGTATAAGGATATGTTTCTCTGCGGTGTAATGATATTGGTTCTCTGGGGTGTAATGATCTTGTTTCTCTTGCGGCCCGGTTAAGGATCTTGGTTTCTCTGCGTTATAAGGATCTTGTTTTCTGTCCAGTTGTAATGCATCTTGGTTTCTCTTGGTATAAATCTGGTTTATGATCCGGTTGTATGATCTTGGTTTTCTGCCGGTGTTTCAAAGCAGTATTGTTTCTCTGTGGTGTAATGATCTTGGAGTTGTTGCTTGTTTTTGCCAAACACTTTTACCATTTCTTGAGAGGTATGTAAATAAGCAAATCTAACTCCTTAGACAACTGTATGTCTCCGGGGCTTGGGGTGGCTGGTTACAGTGGAACGGAATTGAGGAGGTGGGGTTTTTGGAGGGGATGAGGTGAGGGAGACACTGGGTGAAGGAATGATGAGGAGACGGGGTGGATTGTGAGACTAGGAGGATGAACAGGCTCTGTTGTTATGCCTTTCTGGGAATGGGCCCCCCTGGTACTGGAGTTGACCTCTCACACTGGAATCTCTCGCTCTCTCTCCCACCCAATTCAATTTATGGGGCTTTATTGGCATGTGAAACATATGTTTRCATTGCCAAAGCAAGTGAAATAGATAATAAACAAAAGTGAAATAAACAATAAAAAAGGAACAGTAAACATTACACTCACAAAAGTTCCAAAAGAAGAAATACATTTCAAATGTCATATCTCTCTCTCTCTCTCTCTCTCTCTCTCTCTGACAGTTCGGCATATCAATTTCTACCTCTCCCCTCCTTCCCTTCCCTCTCCACCTCCCCCCTCCCTCCCCACGACCTCCGTCCTTCCCTCTCACCTTCACCTCTGTCCTTTCCTCTCCACCTCTCTGTCACTCCTCCATACCCTTCCCTCTCCCTACCCTACCCTTCTCTCATTCCTTCTCCACCTTTCCCTCCTTCCCTTCCCTCTCCACTTCTCCCTCATTCCCTTCCCCTCCCTTCTTCCCTCTCTACCTCTCCCTCCATCTCCCCTTGTGTGGTTCTCTCCCTTTTCCTCTAATTCCTGTCCTCTACCTCTCTCCACACAGTGCACCTTGACATACAGACTGAAATGGGGAACAGCTCTGAAGCACACACACACTGCTGACCTGTGACATGCCTCCTGACCATGTGTCCAAGGCCAACAAAGCAGGCTGTATTGAAAGTGACTATACTTTTGTGTGTGGGTGTCTGTTTTGGACCTGCATGCTGCATAAACCTTGTTTCAAATCTCTCAATTCAATTCAAGGGCTTTATTGGCATGGGAAACATATGTTTTCTCTCTCTCTCTCTCTCTCTCTCTCTCTCTCTAGTATCTTCTGAGCTTACCATAATTAGGTGTAAAATCCACACAGAGCTGTCATTTACACCTACTAGAACCAGTCTTCTCTGACATTGTACAAGCCATGAGATCATGTTGTCATAGATACGGTATGGATGTTCAAAACACCATGCACAATATAGCTGCCTGAAAAGGATCAAATGATAGCTTTCTGAAACTCATATAAAGGCTTTTTGAATATTGACAAATTGCAAATAAGTACAAAATTAGATTTCAACACCTGTTGTTCATTTAATTTGGCTACCTAGTTAGTTTTTACACCAATGTGCACACTGTCCACAAAATGAGGTGGAGACTGAGCTGCACTTCCTGATCTCCTGCCAAATCTATGACCATATTAGAGACACATATTTCCCTCAGATCACACAGTCTCACAAAGAATTCGAAAACAAATCCAATTTTGATAAACTTCCATATCTATTGGGTGAAATACCACAGTGTGCCATCACAGCAGCAATATTTGTGACCCGTTGCCACAAGAAAAGGGCAACCAGGGATGAACAAACACCATTGTAAATACAACCCATATTTGTTTATTTATTTTCTCTTTTGTACTTATTATTACAACACTGTATATAGCCATAATATGACATTTGAAATGTCTTTATTCTTTTGAAACTTTTGTGAGTGTAATGTTTACTGTTCATTTCTGAATGTTTATTTCACTTTTGTTTATTATCTATTTCGATTGCTTTGGCAATGTAAACATGTGTTTCCCATGCCAATAAAGCCCCTTTGAAATGAATTGAGCAGAAGAAGAAGAGAGAGGTCTAATTGTGGTTGTACAGAGGTTTGTAAACAGGCTTTGCCAAACAGACAGAACGTGTCAACACAGTCAAAAATATGTGTAAGACCACCAGGCAAATGTTTGAGCAAGCCAATGTTTATTGGACATCGCCTCTGAAGCTTTGTGACAGAGCCAATAGATAGTTTACCAAGGCCTGCATTTCAAAGCTTTGACTTCTACACCAATCACCACATGAATGAAACAGGCAGGGTATAGTAGACCTAGACTTGAACATCCTCTAGCACTGAAGACAACATTCTCTTTTTGTTGGATAATGTTATATCACAAACAAATGATATGGTAGGCCAGGCCTATTTCTTATCATGTTAATAGACCTACTGAGTAATATACATCTAAATACAGTATTGAGGACCAATAGCCTAACTGCATCATATAATATAGAATATAATAAAATGACCTTAGGCTATCTTTTCTACAGGGACTATGAGCAATACATGCTCAATCTCAATGTTGCTCTTCAAGTGTCCAATGCAATAAGCTTTTTTTTTTTTAAGTATAAATTCTTCAGGAACATGGCAAGAAAAAAAGGCTGACCCGAAGACAGGATCAGATCACATGTCATTGACATTTTCTCAGGCTTTTATTTTCATTATCTTACACATTTTCTCTCTCGAAGCTGCTAAGTGCTGTGTAAACAAAGCATTTCCCAAAGAGTCCCTAGAAATTCTGGTGAATGGGGACTCAAGTCCATACTTAACAATACTTAAACCCACTATGAGGTTAGATAATTTTCTCATTAAATAAAATCCTAATTTATTGTGCGCCAAGATGGCAATGGGCATTCCATTTTTTATTGTTGCACCGGCAGCATGTTTTCTCAGACATGTCAATAAAAKAAACACATTAAAACAACTATAAATAGTGACGTTAGAATAATCATTCGTGTACATACCTACTGCTTTGATGACAAACCCTTTGGGTGACCTCAGCGCTCGGCGCATCCAAGCTTCCCTCAGCACCTCTAGGTTGTTGGCATTCCCATGGACGAACAACACCAAATTCTCCATCCATCCTTGAAAGTAAACTTCAGCTATAGCTTTCACAAGTCTTTTATTCCAAAAACTGCGCAGATTTTGCGCTTTAAAATCGGCAAAAATCTCCTGCCCGCTTGCAGCCTTGTATTTCTCTCCACCCGTGGCTCTCGAGCTCTCCTCGTCCTTGCCGAAGACCAGCGCGAGGGAGGCGGTCGACAGTTGGACGACCCGTTGTTGTGACATTTTCGTTATGTCGGATTTGCGCGATTCCAGGTGAGAAATATCATGCTACAGACACTATCAAAAATTGAAGCTCTTCTTCCAACTCGTAAAGTGATGCTATTCCCCCATACTCTCATTGGAACGCTAGAATTTGTAAAACATTCCGACAGTGGCTGTGAGCTGTGCCTGTAATTTAGCAGAGCGCAGACTGGGAGAGTTTCTCCTGCTTCCAAGGTAACCAGTGGTGACACTGGCAGAGGAGGCGGAGGGATGCTGATAATCAGCTAGTTGTGACAGGGCCAGTGGCGACCCGTCATTCAAGGCAGGCCCCACATATTTAGCATTAATATTTTGGCATTAATAGGTGTCACATATCAGTTTGCAAACAATGTAAAAAAGATATATATATCACTGARTTAATAAAGCCGCATACAAACATGGTCTCTTTTTTGTTTTCTTGAGTAAGGCAGCTCCAAAATGCAGGTGTTTCAGTCTAGCTCAGTGCTTTCTGTGGTCGTAGGGCAAGCCAGCAGAAAATACGGAGCGTTGCGCTGTGATTGGCTCAGTGTTCTGTCACTCATGGGGACACTACGTCACCGCCAAGTCTACGGGTAGAGCTAGAAAATTCTAGACCCTTGGTTGCTGCCATAGAGTTACATTAGAAGTGCCCATCCAAGAAGGCTCAAGGTCACTGTCCACAGATAAAATGACTTCAAATCACATATCTACAGTAGCTTTGATTGGACATCATACTTTCAAAATCTTAGCTAGCAGTCATCATCATGAATCATGTGGACAATATACTGGCAAATCCTTTTTAATCCTTGTCATATGAAGATAAATAATGAAGAGAAATTATAGATAAAACGTATCGGTGCTCATCGGCCATTGGACATAAACATTACATAACAAGTTAGAAATCGCAAATTCAACAATGAGTGGTTTGGAAGGAATCAGTGACAGTGGCTAACTGCAAGCAAAGCAATCACTAGCCTGCTATATAGTGGAGTGGCTGTGTGGTCCCAACTYTGGGATTAAGGGGCTATTTTCCAAGTTTAAAATTATAAACATTCAACATTGGCCATGCTGTCAATGAAGCATGATTTGTGCCGTGCTCAAAACATCTTAACTCGGAACTGCAAAATCTGACTTCAGTGAGATCAAGACAACTGGGACGTTTTGAACGGTCATCCAACTCGAAATTGTAAATTCGGCCTCTTTCTAGAGCTACGACCTGAAGATCAATGACGTCATCATGATTCAACCGTTTTTTTCTGAGTTCCCAGTTGTTTTGAAAGCACCATAAATCCAAAGAATGCCAGACTATGATGACAAAATTTGGCCACGAAGTACCGCGGGGCCAACTTCCTGTTCAAGTGAGCACAGCACAACAAGGTGAGTCCAAAMATGTATGCATAAATTATGTAATATGCCAGGGAGATATGTATACCATAGCTAAGAAAGTAATACTAAGTGTATGTTGTGTAAGCTGTTAGTAGCCCATGTGCGTCACCCTAATAATATTGTCTATTTACCCCTCTTAATATGGCCTACTGTTCTGACTTGGTGGTGCACATGAAGCCTAGAGAAATGTAATTATCGAATATTGTAAGAGCTTTCATTGTCTGCTTATATGCCCCCTTTATTTATCCTAAAGTTCTGACTTGTGTACAGGGAGAACACTGTAAGAACGGCCCATGTTCTGAATTCTGTCGCTGTACATTTCAAAAGTGCTGAACAAATAGATATATTGACTACGTCCGTCCTAGCTTGCTCATTAATGTCTTAATCGAAATTACAGATTTCCTCTTATCCGCCGGTCGGCCCCTTATGCCATAGTKTGTACATCTCAATTGTCAGTAGAAACCACATTAGTTTAAGCAAGTCAGCCATATCAGCTATGTTTTTTTAAAAGGCAGTAAATGACGCTGAATGAAGTGTTTCGCTGCAGGACAAGGCTCCGCTGATAGCCAGCTGTAGCAGTGGTAAGATGTTGGGACTCTGCTGTTGGGACAGCTTTATGTAGGCCCTRACAGTTTGTCACCGTTATAGTGCAATTCATGTATTGTTTAGTGCTGTGGCATGCATCCCACTTTTTATTTTTTCCCCACCAAGATGTACATGCTAAAATCGCCAATGGACAGGGACAATAAAAWGAGTCTCAGGTTGGCTATTGAATAGGCCCTTGCTATCCAGGATCCTTGGGAGTTGGGACATCCCTACCTCATTGAAGTTAAAATGGTTAAAGTAAGGGTTAGGGTAGGGTTTAGGGGCAAGGACGTCCCAAGGATTGACTATATCACTATCCCTATTGAATAGCCATTCAACTGGAACCTGACAGACAGTTGTGAATCTCAACTGTTACCTATAGGCCTAATACGGTCACATTGCCATTCAAGCATAACAATGTGCGTATAATGCGTGGCTATTCTTATATGCCAACAGCACTCAAACCCAATTAAACTTGCCATGTTGTATATAATAAACCATTTAATTATTTAACACGTATTACATAATAACACATGTAGACTATGTCTATTTAAATAGGGCTGGTATCAAAATTATATTCTGGATGACATTGAAATACACATGGGCCAAGCAAGGGGCTTTTCTGAAGTCAATATCCAACAGTTTTTAGTTGGTATGTAGAAATTAGACAGGCCTAGCCATTTCATTTTGTAGGCTCCATAATGATATCGTGAAAGACTTTATGCAAGAAAAAATATGTGCAAATGCCCTTGCTCACAGAAAACACAAGACAGATATTGTTTGTTCAGTATACATCAGTAGTAGCAGGTTAGGGTTTGGAATCAGACCAGCTACAAGGTTCCTGTTCAAGGTTTTTCTTATAAATGCTTCMTACGTCAGAAAAGCACACGGGATAGCTCATAGAGCCAGGTTTGAAAGCAACTTTTGTTGAGGGCTAGGTCTTTTAAATGAGGGCACCTCTTTCCTCTCTCACTAGACTGCGTTGCTCTGGGTTACTTCTTYGAATAGCCAAATAACTTGATGCCAATAAGAACATTTTAGCAAAAGGGTGCCATAGGTCTCTAGTTGTGGTACATGGAATTGACATGCAATGCCACAGGAAAAACATACACTCGAACACTGGCTTGAAAGAAGGTTTGGTAACCAGTAACAACTGCCCTTTATAGATAGGTAGCTACAACGAGAACCATTCCCTCCCATATGCTTTTACTACAGACACCTCATTACACCAGGCTTTTCTCCAGCCTTAACAGTCAGAGCCACAGACAGACAGACAGACAGACAGACAGCTCATATATCATAGTCTCAGAGAGCCCCTCAGGTCTATAGTTTCAGGGGCACTCAGAGCCCTGTACAAGTCGAGGGGCCACCCTGACTCCTTGTGGTATTAAGCCCAGTGCTTGAACAGGATATTGCGTTTCCTCTGTACATGAAAATAATACATCACCCAGACTACATGATGAATCATGTGCTGTGTTTAACCGGTGGTGGAGGAAGGGGAGAGGGGAGGGGAGAGAAGAGGGGAAGTCTGTTATTCACTTGGTATTGACATGGTTAGATGTAATTACAAAGTAATTACCTAATGAGAAGGGGAGGGGTCTGTTATT
>NC_036865.1:25813926-25911420 GCF_002910315.2 Salvelinus sp. IW2-2015 | reverse complement strand
GTAGGGTTTAGGGCAAGGACGTCCCAAGGATTGACTATATCACTATCCCTATTGAATAGCCATTCAACTGGAACCTGACAGACAGTTGTGAATCTCAACTGTTACCTATAGGCCTAATACGGTCACATTGCCATTCCAAGCATAACAATGTGCGTATAATGCGTGGCTTTCTATATGCCAACAGCACTCAAACCCAATTAAACTTGCCATGTTGTATATAATAAACCATTTAATTATTTAACACGTATTACATAATAACACATGTAGACTATGTCTATTTAAATAGGGCTGGTATCAAAATTATATTCTGGATGACATTTAAAACACATGGGCCAAGCAAGGGGCTTTTCTGAAGTCAATATCCAACAGTTTTTAGTTGGTATGTAGAAATTAGACAGGCCTAGCCATTTCATTTGTAGCTCCATAATGATATCGTGAATGTAAGACTTTATGCAAGAAAAAATATGTGCAAATGCCCTTGCTCACAGAAAACACAAGACAGATATTGTTTGTTCAGTATACATCAGTAGTAGCAGGTAGGGTTTGGAATCAGACCAGCTACAAGGTCCTGTTCAAGGTTTTTCTTATAAATGCTTCCTACGTCAGAAAAGCACACGGGATAGCTCATAGAGCCAGGTTTGAAAGCAACTTTTTTGAGGCTAGGTCTTTTAAATGAGGGCACCTCTTTCCTCTCTCACTAGACTGCGTTGCTCTGGGTTACTTCTTTGAATAGCCAAATAACTTGATGCCAATAAGAAAATTTTAGCAAAAGGGTGCCATAGGTCTCTAGTTGTGGTACATGAATTGACATGCAATGCCACAGGAAAACATACACTCGAACACTGGCTTGAAAGAAGGTTTGGTAACCAGTAACAACTGCCCTTTATAGATAGGTAGCTACAACGAGAACCATTCCCTCCCATATGCTTTTACTACAGACACCTCATTACACCAGGCTTTTCTCCAGCCTTAACAGTCAGAGCCACAGACAGACAGGACCAGACAGACAGACAGCTCATTATATCATAGTCTCAGAGAGCCGCCTCAGGTCTATAGTTTCAGGCACTCAGAGCCCTGTACAAGTCGAGGGGCCACCCTGACTACTTTGGTATTAAGCCCAGTGCTTGAACAGGATATTGCGTTTCCTCTGTACATGAAAATAATACATCACCCAGACTACATGATGAATCATGTGCTGTGTTTAACCGGTGGTGGAGGAAGGGGAGAGGGGGAGGGAGAGAAGAGGGGAAGTCTGTATTCACTTGGTATTGACTGGTTAGAATGTAATTACAAAGTAATACTTAATAAGAGAAGGGGAGGGGTCTGTTTATTAATTTGGTTTAGTACATTTGGTTAGATGTAATTACAAATTACAAAGTAATTACCTAATGAGAAGGGGAGGGGTCGGTTATTCATTTGGTATTGACATGGTTAGATGTAATTACAAAGTAATTACCTAATGATTACCCTTTTATTTCTATTGGGACTTCTAAAAACAAGTAGAATTACCATTTGGTAACAGATAGTTACCAATTACCCTGAATTCTTTGAAGTAACTAATTCACTGCTACCAAATCATTTTAGAAAACAGCATGCAAATACCAGCTGAATAGGAATGTTAATTGAAACCATATTTTCCCCTCAATCATTAACCCATGATTCAGTATCTGAAATGCTTCTCTGGCTGACCCAGTATGAAACATAAACACTTTCTTTGCATTGCACTGACATAATGTGTTTTTCTTAGTTTTTTACAAAAATATCACCAATGTCCATCCAATTCAATAGAATCCCTGATGGACAATTATTGTGTAGCGTGAAAAATATGTTCATGTTGAATTCCCTGATAAAGAKAGTTGGCAGACTGTGGGTAACTTTGTGGGAAGGTAACAATGGTAGTTGGAAGCCCCTCCTGATTCTTATTTAGAAGTACCGGTGGAACTGATTATCAACGCATACTTCAAGTTACTATAATTATATGAAATACTACGTGGGTGCGCGCGTCAGTGTGTGTGCATGTGCGTGTGTCAGTGTGTGTGCATGTGCGTGTGTCAGTGTGTGTGCATGTGCGTGCGTCAGTGTGTGTGCATGTGCGTGCGCCAGTGTGTGTGCATGTGCGTGTGTGAATCTGAAACAATTTCGCCTGAGAGACCAGTTGTCTCTCCAGGTTTGTGCATGTCAGATATCCCAGATTATATTATAGCCTACTGTATGTTTTCAACCAGATATGTCAATGAAGTGAATGTTTAACCACAATGTCTGAATTTCCCCCTGCATGCCAATACATCGGTTACCACTACAGCGGCTCTGGCTTTGGGAAAGATTCGGACTAAACCCCAGAAAGGCTTTCCCGAATCCCCTAACCCTCCCTGACCCGATTCATTCCAAAACCACAGCAGGACTCAACACATATGGAACTACCTCCCACAAAACCATAGCAATATGGAGACACTCAATTGCGAGTTAAGCTGAAATGGTACCCAGAGCATTCATTTTGGCCAGAGATACTTGAGTCCATAGAAAAGTAGAGCACTACATAGGAAATAGGGAGCCATTTGGCACACTGTCAACCTATTTATTGTTAATTGGACTCCTTCATTCCAAATCTCYTCATTGCTGGTTGGGTTGTCTCAATATGAATCAGGATTGACCCAGCCCTTGTCGTGCGCAGTGACCTGGATGGAAGGGAGCTGTCAGAATCGGAATGTTGGAGTTAATTGGAAGGGGCCATAGAAGAGAGAGGTCAGGCCAGAAGAGGTCAGGGTGAGGATTAGAATGTCTGGTGTGAGCAATCCATTTTCCTGCCTGCCAGAGACCACGATAGACAGCAGGATATGTCTGTCTGTGGGGCTGGAGTTTTTCCTGGTCAGGACACATGGTCAGTGTCCCTTGACTCTGTCTTTCCCTTCACAACCAGTCAGAACAGAGATTCCAAATGCATTTAATACACCTAGATATTTACAGAACATGATTAACATGAGACCACAGGCATATACCTTTGTAATAGTGACCAGATAATAACACCCTATAGTGGCCTATATCCTTCCAGATGGGTCCTATACATGTGTAGACGTACTCGCTGTGGAGAAAATGACCTGGAATTCATGGTCTTTACAGGCTGGACACAACACTGCAAGGCTGGTGGGGGATCAGTAATGTATACAGTTTATTGTTTTAATGTAAGAAACGTTGTTAGTCATCGCCACATACATCAGACAGAGTTGACTGGATTATTACGTAGAATTGTCCCTCAATTAGTATAGAAAAGTCTTTCACATTCACGTCATACTAAAGTCGTTTCATTACGCCTTTGTATTTCCAGTCTTCTTCATATAGAATATTGGATTCCATATTTCAGTGTTTAGACTTTTGTCTGATGTATCAGCATGAGGAGAGGTGGTCTCCCAACCCACAGGCATTCTCTATTCTTATTACTGTTCTATTCTAATTACTGTTCTATTCTTATTACTGTTCTATTCTTATTTCTTATGAAAGGTTACTCCTCCAGCCCACTCCCTCTGCTACCAAGATCAAAGCAGCCTGGACCTGGTTCCTATTCAATCCTAACGGTGTGTATTGATGTTCATAAGACAGAAACAAGAGCATGCCCGAGTGATTTAGCAGGAAAAAAATCTATGCACTTCCTAATTCAAGTCTGGATGAGGCTTTGTTTCATTTTATCACACACACACACACACAAGGTGCAGACAGCCACAGACAGGTCGTAAAACTTGATTGCTGAAGTCAGATCCTAAATTGGGTCTTGTTTTAATAACTTGTGGATAGGAGAAGGTTTCCAAAACAGCACTTAACTCTCAGAGCATTATGTTCTCCCTGCTTTTAGATTCTCCAGGGTGGTTTTTACACATCAAAGAAAATACATGGGGATATATGGCCCATTGAGGAAATCAATCTCACTGAAAAATCTATTTCAGCCAAGACTCATTAAGAAAAGGAATGTGATGGTCGCGTCGATGCGTGTGTGTTGAGGGATTTGTGTGTTTGTGTATGTGTGTGCGTGAGAAAGGAAGATTCAGGAAGGTCCATACTGAGCAGAAGGCAAGAAGCCAGGAATTCTCTTAGAACTGTTGAGTTGACAACGTTCCCTGAGAAAAGCTACAAACTTCCAGTCAGATTCCCGTCAGTATTCCCAACGATCTGTACAGTCACTCACCTAAAGGGCCATACCATCTCCGACTCCTATGCACACAGCTCACACACAGCTCAGAGCCTAGTGCGAGGTGTCCACAGCTCAGAGCCTAGTGCGAGGTGTCCACAGCTCAGAGCCTAGTGCGAGGTGTCCACAGGCTTCGAGCCTATGCGAGTTGTCCACAGCTCAGAGCCTAGTGCGAGGTGTCCACAGCTCAGAGCCTAGTGCGAGGTGTCCACAGCTCAGAGCCTAGTGCGAGGTGTCCACAGCTCAGAGCCTAGTACGAGGTGTCCACAGCTCAGAGCCTAGTGCGAGGTGTCYACAGGTGGGTGGGYCTCCTTTCTCTCATTGCCATGGGCAGTAGTGTGCACTGAAACCATCCACGTGGACAGAAACCAACATTGTGGATCTCACAGCACAGGTGCACTGTCAGGTGGTGCAGTGCATACAATAAAATGTGATTTCACAATGTCTAGTTACTCAGCGTTATCAAGTTGTCCTCTGGTAGTCTGTACTGTGCTACAGTACTCAATCAAATGTATTTCATAACGTACTTTTTACATCAGCAGTTGTCACAAGCTGCTTATACAGAAACACAGCCTAAAACCCCAAACAGCAAGCAATGCAGATAAAGAAGCACAGAGGATAGGAAAAACTCCCTAGAAAGGCAGGAACCTAGGAAGAAACCTAGAGAGGAACCAGGCTCCGACGGGTGGCCAGTCTAGTCGAAAGGGTTTTAACGATACACTGATTCTTTGGATTAGTGACATAAAGCAGAACAGGAGGATTCAATATGTGGAATCACAGTGATATGGTAACATTCACATGTGGTCCTTCTGACAATGTGTACTGGGAAAGAAAACATTTTATACATTTTTTATAAATATACATCTGTCTCAGTATCACTGAAACCTGAAGACATCTGAGWGATTGGCTAACTACACAAACATGAGCTGGGAATCAGCCCTGAGTAGATCTGTTCTCCATTACCTGCCATCTGCATCACCTGTCACCGTGTTAACACAGGGCTGACTGCAGAGCCTTAACTACATTACAGCCCAGGTCTAAATGACTGTTACAGGCTTTTGGTTTTCCATTTATATTTTAAGGTTGGACTTTTAGCACGTTAGCAGAGTAGGGCGCACCGACTGGTGTCACCTCAGTCAGTATGTGTTACACCTCTGCTGGCTTGTCCATCTCGTTAGTCGGAAGGTGTTTTACCTGTGCTGGCCCAGGTGATATTTAAGAGTGGCTGGCCCAGTGCTTCAGTTGTCTTGAGAGATGTGGAGGGCCAACAGTTTTAGTTGGCTCTCCCTATTTGATTTCTAGAAAAACATCCATCTCATCTTCCCGTTTTGCTCTGCCTTTTTGGTTTGCTTCCTGTCTAAGTTTGGTGTGGGTTTTTCTTTTGTTTGCCTCTTAGTAGGCACTCATGGTGGGTGTCTTTCAGGGTACAGTTATTATTGCAAGTCAACTTTCAGTAGACACCCACATGAGTGTCTTTCAGAACCCCTCCTAAAACCCCACCTGTTTCGTTTTAGTTGTTGTCAGTGACTCTTTGTTAGTTCCCCCTTATGTTTGAGCGAAATGTTTCTTGCTGGGGAACGTAACAATGACCAAGGCTTTTAAACCGGAGCCTGAAAACTGCTGTGGCAGAGCGACATCAAACATCAGCCACATGAGGTTCATTAAGGGACAAATACACACACACGTCCTGACACACACACCATGATCGGCAGAGAAGAGAACCTTCCCACTTTTCCCAGTGACCCCTGCACCAAGGTGAACTGAAGCATACAGGAAATACCTCGCTGCGACTTTCTGGTTCGGGTTTAGAGCCTTACACTTCAATGTCGGAGACGGGGAAGGACAGGGGACGAAGGAGAGAGACAGAGGAGAGAGAGAGCTGTATTTGCATTATTATACCAGCTGATAGAATGATAGAAGACAAGTGAAATCTGAAAAGATGACTGAGCTGCAGGTTGTTTTTAATCTGTAGAGGCTAGTGGCAAGATGATGCGGTTTTAAGATTTGTGAAAGGCTGACTAACAACTGGCGTGAACGGAAATGTGTTTTCCTGCGTTTGTTCTCGTAAATGTTGCTTGCTGTATGTTTTGACCCGTTTTGACCCCACAACTAAGACAAGCCAGCTATGTAGTTTCACAATGGAGATGTTTGTTTTTTCACATTGCAGGCTAGTACTGGCTCACTGTATGATTATGTTATTGACTGAAACGCTTTCCTTCAGGCCAGCTTACTGCAGCGCAATTAAACCAACATCTGCTTTTGCCCCAAAGTGTCAAACACAGCTGAATGCTAAGCTTTATGTGCATATTGTCTGTGAAATCTGAAACACGCTATTAAATCCACTACTAGTGCTTTATGTCAGGTTTGACTTGGAGTTCTTTTTGAAGGAGATTATAACATGTGAATTGTGGATAAGAAATGTTTAGTAAATGGTCAATATCTATAGCAATGCAGGCACACAGAGAATGAAGTCACTCCTGTGTAGACTGCTTGTTATTTAGGTAGAGGTCGCCCAGACGACAACTCAGGGGCGTTCCAACATTCCCAGTGGGATTCTACGCCCCCAGAGGGAATGTTGTCAAAAGCAGCCGTGAAACGTTCTCACACTGTAACCCAGTATTGCCAGGTCCTCCAGGCCAGGAAAGAGCATCATTTCCTCAACAACCACACCACTCTGCCCCGCTCAGGAGAAACCAGGGGTGCCGGATCGGCTACGGAGGCCCTGAACATAAAGCCCTTATACATAAGGGTGTGTGCATGTGTGCGTGCATGTGTGCAGGGGGCCGTGGGTGTCGATAGGACAGGGAGAGGCCAGGGAGGACTAAATCAATGGGACCACTCATGTATCAATTACCTAAAGTATCAAACAGCACTGAAGTGGACGGTTCACCTGTTTGACAGGCGTCTTCAGGTGTGTGTGTTTTTGAGTGAGAGAGAGGGGTAGAGGTAGAGGGGTAGAGATAGAGAGCAAGAGAGAGAACCCAGAGAATCCCTCCAGTTCCATATGCTACAACAAAATTCTGTGCGAATATGGTTTAGATTTCTTAAAGCAGGCAATATAAGGTGCGGATTTTAACTATACAGGGCTGTTACAAGTGTTCTGAGGAACACCAAACTTCCATTGTCAACCTAATGGAGTCTCATCCCTCCTAATCTTGCATGGCAGCTTTAACATGAAATATTCACACACTTGTTTGGTTCAGCAAGATGACTTCCCCAACACTGTCATGCCATAACTACTGGCAAGAAATCAAGTTGACAACCCAAAGTTAACAGACAGGAAGTTGGGGCGAGTTATGAAAAGCAGACACATCAGGCCACTAACGGCTGTGAGCAAAGCTGGGGGGGCAGACTTTGTCATGATAATCACCACACTAAACTTTTGACAGACAGAGAATGGGATGCTTTGGGAGTCAGCGGGAGAGATAAAGAGTTGAGAGGGAAACCTCCTACAACTGTTGCATTATATGTGTGTGTGTGTGTGTATATATACGCGCACATTAATACTCTCCCTGAGATGGGGGAGGTGTTGATGGTAGACGGGGGATGTGTTTGACTCCCAGACTGACACAGAGGGGACAATGGACCCCCATCAGGCCATACAACTTTACACAGCATAGCTGGAGGACAGCCATCAAGCACTATAGACAATCAGCTAGTTACTATACACATCTATAAGCACTCTGACTGAGCTGAACACAGGAGACAAAAGAAAGGGTAATGTTAGGCAGATCAGATGTCAATACCAGCAAAGTGAGATGTCAAACTTTATAAAGCATGTTCTGACTATATCCAACCAATGGAACCAGTGTAGCACCATACCCAGATCAACATGTTTATCCCCAGAACTCTAAAGTCCTCCATATTCACAACAAACATCAAGGGAGAAGAAAATGCAACTTGATCTGTAAAAAAGGCCTGCTCCCCTCCTCTCCCAATTTACCCTCCCAACTTGATCTGTAAAAAAAGGCCTACTCCCACCCTCCCCCAATTTACCCTCACAACTTGATCTTTAAAAAGGCCTGCTCCCATCCTCTCCCAATTTACCCTCAGAGTCCCCTTACTTCCCCCACAGGTAAAGCCTACGGGGGAGGCAGAGAATTCTAAACTTGACCCTACCAGAAAGGAGGGGAACTCTGACCATACCGGAAGGAAGGGAACTCTGACCCTGCAGGCAGGGAAGAGAACTCTGACCCTACCGCAATGTAAGTTAGGCTTTGTATTGTTGGGGATTTATTATGCTGTTAAGTGGACTAATTACATTGCTACTGGTTGCTATTTTGCTACATTTGTAACTTATTGGTAATGCCATTAGCTTGTAGCCTTGTTGACCTGTTAAATTCAGACATGTCATCTCCTAATTACTGGATTGCCAACCACTGTAACTGTCGCATGTTTGTAGCTATAAACTCTCCCTTTATAAACGCAACCTGGCTCCACCCGAAAAACCTCAACCCCGCATTGAAATGGACTGATTGTCCACAAACTAGCTTGTGTGAGAGGGGCAGAGGCCACAAAGGTACTCTGTCTGAGTCCGGGAGTGTGGTTACCTGCATCACTCTGTGGCAGGGGTCTGATTTCACAACACGCACGCATACATGCACGCACGCACAGAAGCTGGATGTGATGGGGATGTCCCTAGGGGGAATGGGGTTTGTGTGCTACCCATTCAGACCAAGACAGAGGGGACAAAAGCCCTGACAGGCAGTCACATAATATACTGATGGATTTAGGATAGTCATTGTTCCTCTGACTGTTCCCTAGGAAATTACATAGAGCTGTCGAATAAATGGCAACAAAATGTAGAGACATTTCCTGCTAAGTCAAAAGTTCACACAAACAGGTCTATCTTCTTAAATAAAAATGTCTTCTTGTGACCCACCATGTAAGAAATACAACTGTTCTAGCCAGGATCCAGTCTGTGACTAAAAAGGAGTCAGCTGCAACCCACCACCAGTGGTCTCTTCCCACCATTTGGGAAAAATTGGGTGAAATCCTTCATACAATGAGCTTATGCAGTACAGAGAATTTTCAGAAATCCTGAGCATCTGAAAAGTTTTCTATGSGTAAATATCTGTGAGACGAAACAAAAAGGTCATCGTTTCAGTTAACAGTGGACCCCTGAAATGTTAAATACCTGAGAGGTTTGAGGTGACCTTCGTGAATGGCGGACAGAGAGAAGTTCAGAAATGTCTCACTGGCTTCCCAGAGAGCTGAACGCTGGCCACACCGACAGGAAACAATCCTACACGTGTCACTGTATTGTCTATTCCCAGAGGTAGACGTTACCATAGACCAGGGTTTCCCAAACTTGGCCCTGGAGCCCCCCCCCCGGTGCCCATTTTGGTTTTTGCCCTAGCACTACACAACTGATTCAAATAATCAACATTATTTGAATCAACAGTGTATTTTTATTTATTTAACTAGGCAACCGTGTAGAGCCTGGGCAAAAACTAAGAAAGTGCACCCCTGGAGTTTGGGGTTACTCTGCCATAAACAATGAAGCTGAAACCAATGTCTTGTTATGTGTTCTCGGTTACACCTGGAGTCCTGACCTCGAACCTCCAGGACACCATTTCTGATTGATTCGTCTAAGGACATGCCTGACACCCAMACCGATATGTCATTTCAGAATGTATTAAAATGAGGTTAAGGTTGGTCTAAACGTCAGCTGTGTCCTTGTAGTCTTTCCTTTCTAAAGGAGTGCTATAGGATGGGTCAGGGTGAGCCACTGCAAACTTGCTCACAGGGTTCAAAAGTGGAAAAACATCTATGATTATCTACTGTTGCCTCCTGGTGGTTTATTCAGTCTATTACACCTTTCTAGATTCTAAATCTCTAACACAGACATCACATGCAGAATTATACACCTATATAATAATTTAAATACATTTCTAGCCAATTAGCATTTTCCATACGTTTCTACCTTTCATTGCAATATTAATAAGCATTTGTATATCAATGTTAATCAAAATATCTAGTAGACGTTTGTTTTTGTTTTTACACACAAAAAGGCTCTAAAGATACAGGACAAAAAGGCAATAAAACAATAAAATTGACCACTTTTAATTCTGCACAGGACAACCATAGTCAATTTTCAATAGAAAAATTKAATGCAGTAGGCTGCTTTGGGCTCATTTCTCAAGTTTTGCTCTCATCCAGGAATTCATCACCATCATCATCCCTGTTGCACAACCTTCATCTGAGAAGAGAGGGACAGAATCATAGCTCCTCACAGTTCTACAATAACCCAATAACAGAAAACACAGCACTTCTAGAACATCCAGAATTTTACAACAGAACTCCAGTAGTATTCTCATATGGTTTTAGTCTAGAATCAGAACCATTATATCTGTGGTCAAAAGGCAGGACCAGACCTGAGGCTGCATTTCTTTTGATGTTAGTGGAGACAGTCAGTTTATGGTTTGGCTATGCATTTACTTCCCTTTACAATAAACAAAAACACTAAACAATCCCAACATGGACATAACACTACCATGGTCTCACAACTCCTGGGATAAAACAAGCTTGTTACTGGAATAGGCCTCAGAGACTGAGGTTTCACATAAGGAGCTGCATGCAAAACTATGGTCGTATTTATTGGGCACCAAACGGAAGCAACCGGGCCGAAACGGGGAGATACTATCTGAACATGTACAATAAGAAACTCATTTTCGTGTTCCGTTTCAAAACGCTTTGCTACGTTGTTCCCTAATGAATACGACTCATGTCTCAGAACAATGGCAGCCAGTCAGTTACAAAGAATAACAGTAGAAAATACAGAATAACTAATGAGTTTTATGATCAGCCGTCAGAAGAACAGAGTTAAGAGAGAAGAGGAGGAACATGTGATAAAGCAATTCTGTTGACTCATCAAAAACAGTTTCTTCAAGGTCCTAATCCCTGATTCCTCCCCTTCAAATATCATTGTTTATTTATTTTAAATATATTTTTTATGAATCCACTAACATAAATAACACCATTATTGCTAATTAGAAGTACGTACAACCAGGGTTCTCCCCTAAGAATGTAAGAGGGGTGCTGTGCCACCTTGTGGACTGGTTGCGCCATTATGTAAATTATCTTTATTTGTTATAATTTAAGCCAATTTTCTCTCTCTCTTGATTACAGAAAATGGCAGTTCGAGGTGTTAAAAAAAGCAAAAATCTGCCCCCCCCCCCCGCCGCCATACTCAGCAGTACAACCTTGTTAAAAAATCCTGGAGAGAACCCTGTACAAGTCACACATACTGGGATCAACGTGATGGTACTATTTGGGCAAGGCAATGAACGGGCAATACAGAATTAAACAAAACATTCAAATGATCATCATCAATTGAGGAAGCTACTGAAATCTAAAACTAATACCGTAAACAAAGAAGCACTTCAATGCCATGCACACAATTTCTAACAAAAATCTTTTTTTAAATATCACTTTTAGAATGCATTATAATAACAGAGAATCAAACTGTAATTGATATCAAACCAATTAAACATATTTCTTCTTTTCAGGTGAAAACAGTGAGGTTACATGAAAACATTAGAACCAATTAAGTGAATGCCTGTCCCAAATGGAACTATATTCCCTATATAGTACACTACTTTGACTAGAGCACTATAGGTTCCAATCAAAAGCAATGAAATACAAAGGAAATAGAGTGCCATTTAGGATTCAAACAATGAGAATCTATATATGGTCCTGGTGGGGGAAAACAACAACCATGGGTCCAAATGAAACTCAATCAAATGATGCTTGTTTTTAGCGCATATTTACAAGGCTCATAAGAAATGTGTCCGATTAGGCAACTCACTCACTGTCCAACTCCTTCATTACTTCGTCTGAACCATTAGTTGTTTGGGATATTTGGTCAGGGGTGGCTTCTGTGGGAACGTCCTGGAATGAGAGAAACAAGAATTCCTCAGTTCATTTCAACATACAAAAACAGAACAACCTTTGGCGGTATTGGACAAGCTAATGATTTCTTTATGAAAAGTCCACATTATAGCTGTACTGGTTATCAATGCATTACGTAACAGTGAAGCTTCGAACTTGTACAACGAGTACTTTTGTCTCATCACACAGCTGATTATATCACAAATCCTTTATCACAAAAACTTTACCATAGAGGACCACTTTGGAAACTAGTGTTTCTCTGGATATACAAACTACACTGAACAAAAATATTAACGCAACATGTAGTGCTGGTCCCATGTTTAATGAGCTGGAATAAAAGATCCCAGACATTTTCCACACATAMAAAAGCTTATTTCGCTCAAATTCTGTGTACAAATTTATTTACATCCCTGTTAGTAAGAATTTATCCTTTGCCAAGATTATCCATCCACCTGATAGGTGTGGCATATCATGATCATTACACAGGTGCACCTTTTGCTAGGGACAATAAATGGCCACTAAAATGTGCTATTTTGCACAAACACAATGCCACACAAGTTGAGGGAACGTGCAATTAGAATGCTGACTGCAGGAATGTCCCCCAGAGCTGTTGCCAGAGAATTGAATGTCCATTTCTCTACTATAAGCCACCTCCAACATTGTTTTAGAGTATTTGGCAAAATGTTCAGGCCTCACAACCGTAGACCACATGTATGGCGTCSTGTTAGCAAGCGGTTTGCTGATGTCAATGTTGTGAACAGTGCCCCATGGTAGCGGTGGGGTTATGGTATGGGCAAGCATAAGCTACAGAACAACGAACACAATTTCATTTTATTGATAGCAATTTGAATGCACAGAGATACCGTGATGAGATCCTGCGCCCATTTTTTTTTTTTTAAAGAAGGTTTCTGTTACCAACAGATGCATATCTGTATTCCCCAGTCATGTGAACTCCATAGATYAGGGCCTAATGAATTCATTTCAATTGACTGATTTCCTTATATGAACTGTAACTCTGTAAAATCTTTGAAATTGTTGTAATTTGCGTTCATATTTTTGYTCAGTATATATCTAGCTGTATATGTTTTTACCCAAATAAACGTAAATCAAGATCATCTAACGTAACTCGAAATGTAATGCAAATCTCCCATTAACAACTAACCAAATGCAGCAACAGTAAGGTTCTTTCTTTCTCTCTTTTACGTAACGAATAATTACCATTTAAAACCAAATCA
Organism: Salvelinus sp. IW2-2015; assembly: GCF_002910315.2. Classification (NCBI taxonomy): domain Eukaryota; kingdom Metazoa; phylum Chordata; class Actinopteri; order Salmoniformes; family Salmonidae; genus Salvelinus; species Salvelinus sp. IW2-2015. The sequence continues at coordinate 25,898,115 of NC_036865.1, read as the reverse complement.
AACTTTATTTGCCACATGCGCCACACCGCCTATTATATAGGTCCTGGATGGCAGGAAGCTTGGCCCCAGTAATGTACTGGGCCGTTCACACTACTCTCTGTAGCACCTTACGGTCACAGATGCCGAGCAGTTGCCATACCAGGCGGTGATGCAACTGGTCAGGATGCTCTCGATGGTGCAGCTGTAGAATCTTTTGAGGAGCTGAGGACCCATGCCAAATCTTTTCATTCTCCTGATGGGGAAAAGGTTTTGTCGTGCCCTCTTCACGACTGTCTTGGTATGTTTGGACCATGATAGTTTGTTGGTGATGCGGACTCCAAGGAACTTGAAACTCTCGACCCTGCTCCACTACAGCCCCATCRATGTTAATGGGGGCCTGTTCGGCCCGCCTTTTCCTGTAGTCCACAATCAGCTCCTTTGTCTTGCTCACATTGAGGGAGAGGTTGTTGTCCTCGCACCACCCTGCCAGTTCTCTGACCTCCTCCCTATAGGCCATATCATCGTTGTCGGTGATCAGGCCTAACACGGTTGTCGTCAGCAAACTTGATGGTGTTGGAGTCGTGTTTGACCACGCAGTCGTGGGTGAACAGGGAATACAGAAGGGGACTAAGTACACACCCCAGTGTTAAGGATCAGCGTGGCAGACTTGTGGTTGCCTACTCTTACCACCTGGGGGCTGGATCCAGTTGCAGAGGGAGGTGTTTAGTCCCAGAGTCCTTAGCTTAGTGATGAGCTTCGTGGGCAATATGGTGTTGAACGCTGAGCTGTAGTCGATGAACAACATTCTCACATAGGTGTTCCTTTTGTCCAGGTGAGAAAGGGCGGTGTGGAGTGCGATTGAGATTGTGTCATCTGTGGATCTGTTGGGGCAGTATGCAAATTGAAGTGGGTGTCCGGGAGAATGCTGTTGATGTGAGCAATGACCAGCCTTTCAAAGCACTTCATGGCTACCGACGTGAGTGCCACGGGGCGGTAATCATTTAGGCAGGTTACCTTTGGGCACAGGGACTATGGTGGTCTGCTTGAAACATGTAGGTATTACAGACTCGGTCAGGGAGAGGTTGAAAATGTCAGTGAAGACACTTGACAATTGGTCCGTGCATGCTTTGAGTACAAGTCCTGGTAATCTGTCTGGCCCAGCGGCTTTGTGAATGTTGACCTGTTTAAAGGTTTTGTTCACATCGGCTATCGAGAGCGTTATCACACAGTTATCCAGAACAGCTGGTGCTCTCATGCATGCTTCAGTGTTGCTTGCCTCGAAGCAAGCATAAAAAGGCATTTCGCTCGTCTGGTAGGCTCRCGTCACTAGGCAGCTCGCATCTGGGTTTCCGTTTGTAGTCAGTAATAGTTTTTAAGCCCTGTCACATCCGACGAGCGTCAGAGCCGGTGTAGTAGGATTCAATCTTAATCCTATATTGACGCTTTGCTTGTTTGATGGTTCGTCTGAGGGCATAGCAGGATTTCTTATAAGCGTCCGGATTAGTCTCCCGCTCCTTGAAAGCAGCAGCTCTAGCCTTTAGCTCGATGTGGWTGTTGCCTGTAATCCATGGCTTCTGGTTGGGATGTATCTGCGTCATCTGACCACTTCCGTATTGAGCAAGTCATTGGTACTTCCTGCTTTAGTTTTTGCTTGTAAGCAGGAATCAAGAGGATAGAATTGTGGTCAGATTTGCCAAATGAAGGGCGGGGGAGARATTTGTATGCATCTCTGTGTGTGGAGTAAAGGTGGTCTAGGATTTATTTTTCCCAGGTTGCACATGTGACATGCTGGTAAAAATTTGCTAAAACTGATTTAAGTTAGCCTGCATTAAAGTCCCTGGCCACTAGGAGCGCCGCTCATGTCTACGAATAAATCAGTCAAACAGTCAATCAATCGTACCTTCTTGAGGACTACCTGAAGTTCATTCATGGCATTGCCCAGGTTGTTAAGTGTCTTGCTAAGCTGGTTGTGGTAGACCGTGTTCTGTTCCTCTGTGGTCCTGAGGTTGTTCTCTGTCTGGCCCAGGGTTCCCTTCACCTCCTCCAGATCTTTAGACAGGACTCTATTAGCAGATACCAGCTGGAGGATCTGCTTGGTGTCCTCGACTGGAACACACACACAAATTAATGAGAAAATGTATTTAAAATCTCAATGTCTAGGTTTACTTCAAATTCAAGAACCTTATGCATTGTCAATGTTTATTTAAATTTCAAGACATTTCTACAATAAGTTTTCCGAGAGCGAGTGAGCAAGCGAGAGAAAGGAGTAGTATTGCCACCACCTTGAATAAAGGAACAAAATGCTGTACTTCTAGTTGAACTACTACAAATATTAGGTCTGAATCCTAACTTGAGACACACTATTGACGTCAATAGGGGAGTTGATTAAAGTTTGAATTTTGTGTTTTTAAGTTAGGATTGTGTTGGAGATAAGTGGATTGTCCTACCCATTTTGGAGTCCTGCACCATTAGTTTCTGCTCAATCTCCTCCCTGGCCTTCTCACTCTTGTCCAGTTTCTGCATCATGCTGCCCACATCCACCATGGCTCCATTATACACTATCAGACTGCTGCCTCCTGACTCACTAGCCTCCGCTTGCGCTGCCTGGCCACGAGACACAAACATGGGCAGCAACGCACGGTTACCTGAGGGGGGAGAAATAGGGAAAACAAGGGGAGAGGTAGAAAGAAAGAGAGAGAGGTGGAGGGAAAGAATCGAAAGTGTAGGACTCAAAATAAACCACACTACGTCAGTTCTTACTATGTTAGATATTTACCTAGATCACTGGTGAAGGAATAGATTATTCTGTTCAACATTAGTGAAGCTTTAAAATTCTTGGAGACGAGTCATAAAGAGAACTATTAACCCACTCCAGTGTCTCCTTCACTCACCTAGCAGGTTGTCCAGCAGGCCTTCACTGAAGGAAGGAGCAGCCTCGTCTTTAGCTGCGTCCGTTAGTTTACGGTAGTAACACGACTCTCTTACCACCGGCTTGTTCAACAACTTCTTTACCTGCAAGTTAATCAACATTATAAGGGCTAACTAATTATCACTCACATATATTGTGACAAATATTTTTTTAAAGGGTAACACTGGCGTGTGTAACCTTCAGCTCTAGACAGGTATAAGCCCCTGTGTGTGTGTGTGTGTATACCTGGGCTGCTGGACAAATGTAACGCCCAGTGATGTATATACCTGGGCTCTGGAACGATGTACCCCAGTTGTGTGTATATACCTGGGCTCTGGAACGATGTAACCCCAGTGTGTATATACCTGGCTCTGGAACGATGTAAGCGCGCCAGTGTGTTAGCTATACCTCGGCTCCTGACAGTTTAACCCCAGTGGATGTGTATATAACCTGGGCTCTGGACAGTACTGTAAACCGCCAGTGTGTGTGTGTATATACCTGGGCTCTGGACAGATGTAACCGACCAGTGTGTATATACTTGGCCTGGACAGATGTAACCCTAGTGTGTGTATATACCTGGGCAGCTGGAACATGTAACCGCTAGGTTTTGTCGTATATACCGTGGGCTCTGACAGATGTAACCACCTATGTTGTGTATATACCTGGGCTCTGGACAGATGTAACCCCAGTGTGTGTGTATATATCCTGGGCTCTGGACAGATGTAACCCCTAGTGTGTGTATATACCTGGGGCTCTGGGACAGATGTAACCCTAGTTGTGTGTAATATACCTGGGCTCTGGAACGATGTAACCCAGTGTGTGTATATACCTGGGCTCTGGAACGATGGTAACCCAGTGTGTGTATATACCTGCGCTCTGGACCAGATGTAAGCCAGTGTGTGTGTGTCGTATATCCTGGGCTATGGACAGATGTAACCTAAGTGTGTGTATATACCTGGGGCTTCTGGACAGATGTAACCCGCCAGTGTGCTGTGTGTATAATACCTGGGCTTCTGGACAGATGTAACCCGCGTGTGTAGCATGATGTCCTCACAGGTCTTGTCTCCAGCAGGTAGCCACAGTGGCTCTTCAAGTAGACAAGGCCTAATGAGGCAGGCTGCTTGTTGTAGGTTAGCGGCATTCTGCTTCTTCTCCTTAGTCTTTAGAGCAAAAGACGCCTCATTATGACTCTTTCCGTGCGTCTTCCATGTCCTGCTGCGTTAGGTCCTTCATCGTCTTTATCTAAGCAGAGGGCAGGTAAGGAGCGCTGTCAGTGCAGAATGATGAGGAGCAGGAGAGGCTAAGTGTCAGTGGAGAATGAGAGGGCGGCAAGGGAGAGGGGCGTTCAATTTTGGTTTGAAGGCTGGGAGAGTGTCAGTGGAGATAAGGGAGAGGAGCGTGTCAGTGGAGAATGAGCAGCGTCCAGGGAGAGGAAAGTGGTCAAGTGACAGAATGAGAGGAAAGGAAAAGTGTCAGTGCAGGAATGAGAGGACAGGAGAGGAAAGTGTTCAGTGCAGAATGAGAGGACGGAGAGGAAAGTGTCAGTGCAGAATGAGAGGAGCGGAGAATAGGTAAGCGTGTCAGTGCAGAATGAGAGGCAGGAGAGGAAGGCGTGTCAGTGGAAAGAAGTGAGAAGGGCAGGAGAGGAGCGTGTCAGTGCAGAATGAGAGGGCAAGGAGAGGAGCGTGTCAGTGCAGAAATGAGAGACAGGAGAGGAACGTGTCAGTGGAGAATGGAGAGCAGGAGAGGAGCGTGTCAGTGGCAGATGAGAGGACAGGTAGAGGAGCGTGTAGTGGAGAATGAGAGGCAGGAGAGGAGCGTGTCAGTGGAGAATAGAGGACAGGAGAGAAAGTGGTCATGTGCAGAATGAGAAGGCAGGAAGAGGAGCCGTGTCAGTGCAGAATGAGAGGACAGGAGAGGAAAGTGTCAGTGCAGAATGAGAAGGCAGGAAGGAGCGTGTCAGTGGCAGAATGAGAGGACAGGAGAGGAACGTGTCAGTGGAGAATGAGAAGGCAGGAAGGGAGCGTGTCAGTGGAGAATGAGAGAGGACATGGAGAAGAAGGAGAGGAAGGTGTCAGTGGAGAATGAGGCGAGAGGAGCCTGCAGGCAGAATGAGAGACAGGAGACAAGTGTGCAGTGGAGAATGAGAGGGCAGGAGAGGAGCGTGTCAGTGGAGAATGAGAGGGCAGGAGAGGAGCGTGTCAGTGGAGAATGAGAGGCAGGAGAGGAGCGTGTCAGTGGAGATGACAGCGCAGGAAGAGGAAAGTGCGCAGTGCAGAATGAGAGGAAAGGTAAAGTGTCAGTGCAGAATGAGAGGACTAGGAGAGCCCGAAGTCGTCGTGCAGAATGAGGAGGACAGGAAGGGCCAAGTTCAAGTGCAGAATGAGCAGGACAGCGAGGAGGAGCGTGTCAGTGCAGAAATGAGAGGGCAGAGAGGAGCGCTGTCAGCTGGGAAGAATGAGATGGGCAGGAGATGGAGCGGTGTTCAGCGTGCAGAATGAGAGCCGGCAGGAGCAGGCCAGCAGCTGTCATGTGCAGATGAGAGACAGGAGCAGGAACGTGTCAGTGAGAAAATGAGAGGCCGAAGGAGCAGGGAGCGGTGTCAGCCTGCAGAATAGAAGAGACAGGAGAGGAACGTGCTCAGTGGAGAATGAGAAGCAGGCAGAGGAGCGTGTCAGTGGAGAATGAGAGGACAGGAGAGGAAAGTTGTCAGTGCAGAATGAGAAGGCAGGAGAGGAGCGTGTCAGCTGCAAGAAATGAGAGGACAGGCAGAAAGGAAAAGTGTCAGTTGCCCGAGAATGAAGAAGGGCAGGATAGGAGCGTGATCAGGCCAGAATGAGAAGCGAACAGGAGAGGACGTGAGTATGATGAAGTGCAGAGGAGAGCGTGAATCAGCTGGAGACTTCATGGAGAACAGAGGCACAGCGAAGAGGAAAGTGTCAGTGGACGAATGAAGAGGGCAGGAGAGGAACGTGTCAGTGCAGAAAAACAAATGAGAGGACTAGGAGAGGAACGTGTCGACAATGTGAGAGGAAGAGGCGTGTTCGAGATAAGGCAGGAGAGGAGCGTGTCAGTGAGAATAGAGAAGGGGACAGAGAGGAAGTGCAGTGAGCATGAGAAGGCAGGAGAGGCCAGCGTGACTGGTGGCTGTCAGTCAGATGAGAGGACAGGAAAGTAGGAACGTGTGCAGTGTGAGAATGAGACAGTGGCAAGGAGAGGAGAGCGTGTCAGTGGAGAATGAGTAGCGACAGGAGAGGAAAGTGTCAGTGCGCATGAATGAGAAGGTGCATGGAGAGCGAGCAGGGTGTCAGTGGAGAATGAGAGGACAGCGAGAGGAAAGTGTCAGTGCGAATGAGAAGGCAGGAGAGGAAGCGTGTGAGTGCAGAAGAAAAGGAGCTAGAGAGAGAAGGCGTGTCAGTGGAGAATGAGAGGACAGGCAGAGGAAGTGTCAGTGCAGAATGAGAAGGCAGGAGAGGAGCGTGTCAGTGGCAGAATGAGAGGAAGGAGGAGCGTGTCAGTGCAGAATGAGAGACAGGAGAGGAGCTGTCAGTGCAGAATGAGAAGCAGGAGAGGAGCGTGTCAGTGCAGAATGAGAGGACAGGAGAGGAGCGTGTCAGTGCAGAAATGAAGAGGACAGGAGAAGGAGGAGAGGAACGTGTCAGTGCAGAATGAGAAGGCAGGAGAGGAGCGTGTCAGTGCAGAATGAGAGACAGGAGAGGAAAGTGTCAGTGCGAATGAGAAGGCAGGAGAGGAACGTTGTCAGTGCAGAATGAGAGGACAGGAGAGGAACGTGTCAGTGGAGAATGAGAAGCAGGAGAGGAGGCGTGTCAGTGCAGAATGAGAGACAGGAGAGCGAGCGTGTCAGTGCAGAGTATGAGGAGCAGGAGAGGAACGTGTCAGTGCAGAATGAGAAGCAGGAGAGGTAGCGTGTCAGTGCAGAAATGAGAGGACAGGAGAAGGAAAGTGTCAAGTGCAGAATGAGAAAGGCAGGAGAGAGCGTGTCAGTGCAGAATGAGAGGACAGGAGAGGAACGTGTCAGTGGAGAAATGAGAAGGCAGAGAGAGGAGCGTGTCAGTGGCAGAATGAGAGGACAGGAGAGGAACGTGTCAGTGCAGAATGAGAGGACAGGATTATCATGTGTACCATCTTCATCGTCGTCGTCTTGGCCTCCAAGAGGGTCGTACTCCTCAGCATTGGTGTTGTTGCTCTCATCCTCCTCCTTCTCCTCCTATAGACTCTCTCCTCTTTTTCAGCACCTCCTTCTCTTCGTTCTCACCCCCCTCCACCCCATCCTTGCCCTCCTTCTCACACCCCTTCCTCACCCTCCTTCTCACCCCCTCTTGCCCTCCTTCTGCAGCACGAGTCGTCCGCCTCCTCGCCATCCTCCTGGGTTAGGAAAATACATGACAGGCACAAATTGGAACTAGTAGGTCGTTTGAAAATCCAAGCATTTGAATCATGGCGTAAGCTTGTATTTTAAGTAAGCTACAATGTAAACTGCTTCATGATCTAGTAAAACTGTCAATATGAATACAATTCACCTTCAAGAGCTATGAGCCACCCACCTTCCTCTCCTGTTCCTCTTCCTTTGCCTTCTTCATCGCCGGCTCTCCGTTCTCCTCCTCGCCCTTCTTCACTTCCCCCTTCTGCCCCGCCTCTTTCGGCACCGCCTCTTTCTGCACCGCCTCTTTCTGCACCGCCTCTTTCTGCACCGCCTCTTTCTTGGCCTTCACCTTCTTGTCTTTCTTGTCATCCTTGCAGGGCACAGAGGCCAGGGCCTTGAAAATCCTGTAGCCAAAGTCTCTCTGTAGCATCTCATTAAACAGCTCCGCAAACAGAGACACCTGGAGAAAAGAGAAGACAGCAATATTTGATGCAAATCTGTACTTCTAGGCATCTAAATGAGTGTTCAAGTGTGTATGTCCTGAATGTGTGTGTTGTCTCACCTCGAAGGAGTGTTCCTTGTTGTCCTCCAGTCTGTAGTCCAGCAGCACGCTCAGAGACATGACGCTGCAGTCAAACTTTCCGCTCTTGGCCGCCCAGTTGGGGTGAACGATGATGGTGGGCTCGTCTGGCAGGACGTACCGCTTCTCTCTGCGCTGGCGCTCCAACTCCTCCTGCTTCTTCCTCTCCTCCTCCTGATGGACAGACAGACAGACAGAGGGAAGGGATGGAGAATCAGAAACAAGTAATCAGTGGATCCATTCTAGTAAACCATCCATAGTGATGCTGTTGGTAAGTGTGTTAACTGTAGCTAAGTGCATTAAAAGCACTTAGCTACAGTTAACTGTAGCACTTAGCTACAGTTAACTCTGTCCAGCTTTGGTGCTTCTGTCTATAAGTACATACACTAGTCTTAAGTGCCCTAACCTCCTGTACCTCTCTGTCCTCCTCCATGAGTTGAGGAGCCTCCTCCTCCGGGGCCTGGCTCTCCGGTAACTCGGGCTCCTTGGCCTCCTCCACCTGCTCCTCCACCTTCAACTGCTTGGTGAGACGGGCAATCAGCTGGGACTTTAACCCCTTAGAGCTCAGGGAGCGGGACTCTAACTCCTTACGAAGGTCATTCACCTACAGGAGGAGAGAGGTGGTTGGTCAGATCAACATGAGGCATTATGACAAATGTTGAAAAGTTACAAACTTGCCCATTTACAATGTCTCTTGCATATGGATTGGATATACAATRTGATTCAAACTATTTTGTGCTGAACAAACGTTGCAAGTGAGCAGTATGCAGATTGCGGAAGCTGCTTCTTTTGTATCACTTTACGACGCAGCAACACGTCAATCAACACGTCAGTCAACACATCAACACAGGAATGAGCCACACAATACATAAGTGCATAACAAAAAAAATATGCACACCAGGAAACTTCCCGTGGAGAAGCTAATTATAGACAGGAATGCACTGTCATGACTTGTGATTAGTCTATTGTTAAGATGGTTGTGAAGTTGCGTGGCTAGAGAGATGAGGATGTGGGTCCTGCCTCTGACTCGCTAGCAGTGCCAAAGTTATGGTATATCCTGCAGTGATCATCACCATACACATACAAAAAACATGTAGACTATGTACTCACTGTAATGTAAATCTCTTTGAATAAAAATATCTGCTAGGTGTCTTTGAAAGTCAAAGTAATTCACTTTGTACTGACTGAGTAATATTCAGTCATTTCTCAAGTATAGGCTATTCAACAATCAAATACTTGAGAACCCTACCTTCATTGATTTCGGATCAAGCTTAGCCCAGTGTGTCGGAGTGGTCACCTCCTTCGAATCTTCTTCATCCTTCTCCTCTTCCTCCTTTGAGAAAGAACCATCCAACCGAGACAGAAAGAAAGAAAGAGGGACAGCAAACCATTAAATCACCACTTCTTCTGTCGTTTTAACTAGTAAAAAAAAAAAAAGTTGATCCGTGCAAGAAGCAAGGTTCACATCCTGTGTCTCTGATAGTTTCTCTGGTCCTAGTGAGTAGCTCTGGGATGATAAAGTAGTCCTCTGCTACTGCAGGGTGGGTAGGTAGGTAACACAGGGATACCACCCTCTAGTTCTATATAATAAAACCTTTATCAAACCCACGGAAAACCAATGCCCCCGCCCCCCAACGGCCAATCAATCACGTTCTGTGGAACACAAAAAGGTAAATCAATGACAGTAGGTTCCAAAGGGGGTGTGGTCTGTGTAGTGGAAGCTTCATCAGGTTAAACTCAAAGCTGGTGCCCCCAAACTCAGTGTGTAGCTTAACTGTCTGTATGKAGTTCCCTAGCTAGCCATCCTAATCTAACATGGATTCTGATTAGGGATAGTTCTGGATTCTGCATTCTTTTGGTTCAGTTTAGGTTCTAGAACATCATAGAAAACCTTATGTCAAACCAACTGCCCTGGAACAAACCAAGCTCTAGATACAGTCCAATCAAAAACAGGGACAGACAAGAGACAGAACTTAGGGGAGGGGCTTTTCTCTCCTTTCGAATTCAGCAGATATTGAAGTAAACAAATTATTATAAAAGGAAACAAAATCTACAACACACACACGTCAACGCAACTGGCTCTGCAGGTTCCAGTAGAATCCTCAGTGGTTCCAAGCAAAGAATCAAATGTCATTTTATCCACCCCACTTGCAAGTAGACAATTCCAAGCAGGGTCATTTTTTATTAAATGTGATAATAACACAAGCAGATTAAGTAAATTAAAACTTAAGCTATATCCAATTTGGTACCCAATTATGAGTCATTTCTAGAGCTGGAAGCTGATTGGCCAGTTGCGGCGGTATCGATCAGATACGACCTAGTCTCCTTCCACTGTGTGTCTGCCGAGTGTGAGGGCAGGTGGGGGTGTAGGGCGGGGGTAGGAGCAGGTAGCAGGACAGTAGGAGAGGAACTGAACCTAAAGGGGGTATGGTAGTTCAGGATTCTGCCTGCATTGTGTGTATTTAGGTGTGTATAACATATGTAGTGTGTGTATCTGGGGTTGTTGTGTCTAGTGAATATCCTGTGCCTGTGTTGGTCCTGTGAGAAGCAGGGGAAATGAGAAGAAAGGGATTAGCGGTTCAGTGCCTGTTCTCCATCAGCCTCCTTCCTCTCGGCGGACAGCTTCTCAGCCAGCTGCTCCCGGAGTCCCCGCGACAGCCCCTCCCACTCTGAGCGGGTAGGAAGACAATGCCAAACATCCGGGAGAAACAAAACCACTGTCTCCACATGTGCGGGCACTGTCCGCCCCTTGTGAGTCTCCTCAGGGCGATGATAGCGAATCTCTGCAAAACGATACCTGTCGCAAAGGAAGAAGGCGCATTGGAAAGAAACATTCCAGTCAGGGACACACATCTCTTAAAAACAGGGCTAGCCTAGGCTATATTCCCCCAAATGACTTTTGAACTTGTTACAGTATCCCCCAAACACACAGAACACACAATTAGCATAACGGAACCCAGTCCGCAGCTCTCCATTGGTTGTCAAGGGTAACGGTGGCCATTTTGGTAAATTTGACAGAAAAACACCCCCAAAACCACCCCAACCCTCGCCTTCAGCCAATTAAAGCTCAGTATTTCTCTGTTACGACTTCGGAGGGGAGAGTTTTTGAGAGAAGACACAGAATCATAGGACAGGACAGTGAAAGCAAGAAGTTAAATATGTAAGATATTTAACAGAATGAAAGGGGGGAAAAAATCAACACAAAAAGGTTATTGTGGTGTCTTCTGGTCCGGGAGACTGCTCTTTGAGCCACAGAATCAATCACTCATTCATCCGCCCACATAGATATACAAAGATGGAGAAAAGCAGGACGTCATCATACCGTAGCCAACGGGACATATTGCGAAACAAAAAATTATTAAGAGGCAAATCAAATGACAGAATAATAGTCATTAACGTCCAAAAAACAAACCAACAAAAAAAAGCACCCATCCAAAGTGTCAGATAACGATATTAAGCGTTGGAAGGTATTTGTGTTTTTTTGGTAATAATATTGGTAATAATATTACCACAGAGATAGAAAAGAGAGAAGGGAGGTTGAGGAGAAGAGCAGGACTTACCACTGAGTGCAGAGACTCAGGTCTATGCCTGTGAGGGCCTTACAACAGCGTATGGCTGTCTTTATGAGCACAGCCGGGTCCTTCTCAGGGTCCACTCCATCCAGGGAGGGGGACCAGTGGCCCCCRATGGCCATAGCCTCGTCCTTACCCCGCATCCCCACCAGGAACTGAGAGAGAAATAGAGAGACAGAAGGACAGAGAAATTGGAAAGAGAAACAGAAGAAAAAAAAAAAAGCCTAAGCTATGCAACTTACTCATAACTACTACGTACTGTACGAACCAGTGGTTGACACCTAACTGACCTTGATGAGGCGGGCGGGGTGCTGGAAAGCGTCTCTAAGTTCTTGGGGGTCCTCAGCCAGAGCACAGGACTTATGGTAGAGCTCCTCTAGACTGGGGTTGGCCAGCAACATCACCTATTCAACACAAGACAACAGACAGGACAAGTCAAGGTGTGAACGTTTGTGTGTGTGGACTACCTTATTGCTGTAARTGGTATTAGGTGTGTGTATCACAACATAGCGCTGAACAGGTGTGCGTGTCGGGGTTTCCGTTAGCCAGTAATAGCCGGCTTTCGTCCGCATAAAAAAAAAACKGATAAATAAAATTGCTGCCGGCGAATTGTCTGGGAGAAGAAGACTGCTTTATATCCTCTTCATTGATGGAAATACATTTGACTGGTCATGCTTATCGGTCTATAGATTAATTTGCATCATTTAGTGGAATTAAATTGGCGCTTGTGTACAGTATATTGGTTACGCATCTTATTTATCACACTYGTACAGCAAGAGCTGCTGCTGCATCTTGTGGTGCTTTCAAGACAACTGGGAAATAGATTCAACCTGGCATCAAATGGCAACAGAAGGCAAGCTTCAGCGGGTCACACACCACTTTGCAATGAGCTGGAGGCAGTATGCAATTAGAAAATCTTTAATACATATTATGAGGCATGTCTTACCTTGCTTCAAAGTAGCCTATTAGAGCTCCTCTCTTTCAAATCAAATCTAATTTTATTGGTCACATACACATGGTGAGCAGATGTTAATGCGAGTGTAGCGAAATTCTTGCGCTTCTAGTTCCGACCGTGCAGTAATATCTAACAAGTAATCTAACAATTTCACAACAACTACTTTACACACACGGGTGTAAAGGAATGAATGAGAATATGTACATATAAATATATGGATGACCGATGGCCGTACGGCATAGGCAAGATGCAGTAGATGGTATAGAGTACAGTATAAACAGTTGAAGTCGGAAGTTTACATGCACTTAGGTTGGAGTCATTAAAACTTGTTTTTCAACCACTCCACAAATGTCTTGTTAACAAACTATAGTTTTGGCAAGTCAGTTAGAACATCTACTTTGTGCATGACACAAGTAATTTTTCCAACAATTGTTTACAGACAGATTGTTTCACTTATAATTCACTGTATCACAATTCCAGTGGGTCAGAAGTTAACACACTAAGTTAACTGTGCCTTTAAACAGCTTGGAAAATTCCAGAAAATTATGTTATGGCTTTAGAAGCTTCTGATAGGCTAATTGACATAATTTGAGTCAATTGGAAGTGTACCTGTGGATGTATTTCAAGGCCTACCTTCAAACTCAGTGCCTCTTTGCTTGACATCATGGGAAAATCTAAAGAAATCATCCAAGACCTCACGAAAAAAATTGTAGGCCTCCACAAGTCTGGTTCATCCTTGGGAGCAATTTCCAAATGCCTGAAGGYATCAAGTTCATCTGTACAAACAATAGTAAGCAAGTACAAACACCCTAGGACCACGCAGCCGTCATACCGTTCAGGAAGGAGACGCGTTCTGTCTCCTAGAGATGAACGTACTTTTGTGCAAAAAGTGCAAATCAATCCCAGAACAGCAGCAAAGGACCTTGTGAAGATGCTGGAGGAAACAGGTACAAAAGTATCTATATCCACAGTACAACAAGTCCTATATCGACATAACCTGAAAGGCCGCTCAGCAAGGAAGAAGCCACTGCTCCAAAACCGCCATAAAAAAGCCAGCCAAAAGCAACTGCACATGGGGACAAAGATCGTACTTTTTGGAGAAATGTCCTCGTCTGATGAAACAAAAATAGCAAACTGTTTGGCCATAATGACCATTGTTTATGTTTGGAGAAAAAAGGGGGAGGCTTGCAAGCCGAAGAACACCATCCCAACACGGGGTGCAGCATCATGTTGTGGGGGTGCTTTGCTGCACGAGGGACTGGTGCACTTCCCAAAATAGATGGCATCATGAGGGAGGTAAATTATGTGGATATATTGAAGCAACATCTCAAGACATCAGTCAGGAAGTTAAAGATTGGTCGCAAATGGGTCTTCCAAATGGACAATGACCCCAAACATACTTCCAAAGTTGTGGCAAAATGGCTTAGGGACAACAAAGTCAAGGTATGGAGTGGCCATCACAAAGCCCTGACCTCAATCCTATAGAAAATCTGTGAGCAGAACTGAAAAGCGTGTGCGAGCAAGGAGCTACAAACCTACTCAGTTACACCAGCTCTGTCAGGAGGAACGGGCCAAATTCACCCACTTATTGTGAGAAGCTACACAAAATGTTTGACCCAAGTTAAACAATTTAAAGGCAATGCTACCAAATACTAATTGAGTGTATGTAAACTTCTGACCCACTGGGAATGTGATGAAAGAAATAAAAGCTGAAATAAATCATTCTCTCTACTATTATTCTGACATTTCACATTCTTAAAATAAAGTGGTGATCCTAACTGACCTGACAGGGGGGGAAATTGTTATTGGGATTAAATGTCAGGAATTGTGAAAAACTGAGTTTAAATGTATTTGGCTAAGGTGTATGTAAACTTCCTACATCAACTGTACATATGAGATGAGTAATGTAGGGTATGTAAACATTATATAAAGTGGCATTGTTTAAAGTGACACATTTATTACATCCAATTTTTTATTATTAAAGTGGCTAGAGATTTGAGTCAGTATGTTGGCAGCAGCCACTCAATGTTAGTGAWGGCTGTTTAACAGTCTGATTGCCTTGAGATAGAAGCTGTTTTTAATTTTTTTCTGCCTTTCTAACGGGTATATTTTCAACTTCGTCACATGAAACCGCTCACGTGCAGTGCCCTTTTGACATTTTCCTGCTAATTGCATTATTGTATGAACATTCGCGCTTATAGCTTATAATGTGTAGAAATAATAGTGTGAGCTAAACATTGTGATCTGTTGCACCAGACTCATTGCTTTTTAACGTTTCGTTTTTTAATGTAGCCTAGGCCTACTGGTTGGATGAATTTGGGATTTATCATCCCATAACTGTCCCAGAGTCTGTTTGGAATAGGCTATTTATTTCTCGACAAGCTGACAAATAGAATAGGTAGACTAGACATTTGTACTATAGTAGATTGACATAGGTTAGTGATGCATGTGTGCCCGTTAAATTTCTCAAATGTCCGGTAAATTAAAATGCTGCYGGTCAAATGTCTGGTGCCACATTTTCCTAACGGAAACTCTGGTGTGTGTACACTTGCATGCAGCCCGTCTGTGTGTATACCCCACCTTAGCGCTGTATGTGTGGTTGGCATCGGGTGGGTCCAGCACAGCAGTGTTTTTGACCAGAGAGTCCACCTCCTTGTGCATGATGTGGAAGTTACAGTAGTTGCCGAACTGGAAGGGTCGTTGCAGGGGGAAGCCATCCACCCAGGTGAACACAGCATTAAAGAAGTCACTGGGGATGTACAGGCTCTGGTAGCGTCTCCTCAGCTCCATCATGTCACAGTTAGAACTGGAGGGGAGAGAAATAGTTCTGTCAGAACAGGGAGAGAAAATAGTACCTTCCTCCCTAATGTACAGTCACTGCAAATGGTTCTAGAATGGACGAAGAGCACCTGTGATCCGCTTCCATGCAGCTACAACACACAGTTTTTTTGATCAATTACCAAACATATTTTATACAAACTCAATTGACCTCATATGCACTTTCTTTATAACTATCAGAAACAGGGACAGAATGAAAGCTGTATGAAAACTGTAGGAAAGGCCCAGAGAAGGTTCCAATACCCCCTGAATATATACAGTTCACTAGACACAAAGTTCTAAAGTAAACTGACCCCTGACTCAGAGATAGTATCAAATCAAAAGCTGAAAGTGATCAATCATCATGGCTGACCCACCCGTCCAGGCTGAACTTGGAGAACTGGACAGTATAGCGAGGCACCACCCTGCGAGGGCGGCGGGGGGACCGGTCACGTCTCGGAGAACGGTCCCTGGAGCGTTTACGTGTGGGAGAGCGCTCTCTGGACCTCCTGCGCTCACGGTCTCTTTCACGACTGCGTTCATCCTTGGTCCTGAGGATGAGTTCAGGGCGGTCGTTGCGGTTGGGGAAGCGGGGGGAGGGGTCCAGACGCCTGACTGGCTGAGGCATCATCCTCCTTGGGGGCTGGAGCAGACCTCCTGAGAACACATCTAGAGGGAGGAGCAAACACACATTAAAAATCCTAATTTCTTTATTTTCTGCAGAAGTAGCAAGTTAGCAACTCAAAGCAAACGCATCGGAGAAACACTAATCACCATCATAGAGCCCCCTACCTTTGGGTGGTAGCTGTGACAGCAGGGGCGGAGGGGGGTTCTGGAGGAGCGGGGCCAGGGAGGCAGCAGAGAGCTGGGCCTGGAGCAGGGGAGGTGGGCCCTGGGCCTGTACACTGAAATTGTTGGGGGGAGGCAGAGACTGGAGCATGTTGGGGCCCAGCTTCATCATGTTGGGGCCTCCAGGCTGACTCTGGAGGGGGGAGAGGAGAGGTTAGCATTATCCCAGGGCTGTTCCATGACGTATGCTGTTATCAGAGTAAGGTTTTTTTGTTTTGATTTCTTGTCCCATATAGGAGCTTTTAGTTTAAGAAATGTGCTTCCTTATGCATAGAGGACATGCACCAAATGAACCAGAGGTTTGTGCCGCTCCCAACAGGTAACCAGGTTCTAAAGCAAAACAGAACTAGAGGAGTGAGGTTTGGTTAGACGTCAATAAAGTACAATGACTCAATTCTGTCAACAAACGAGAACATTTCTGCCGAAGTAGCATATATTCGGTCAGCATTATCGACAAGGACAAGTTCCATGAAGAAACAAGGCAAAAGTAAACATGTTGTCCCCCACCAATGATGCAGCGCCCTACCGTCCCTTGGGCGAATTAATGATATTTTCTAAATGGCGGATATCTACGGCAAGACTCATCATTCACGTTTCGTAAAAATCGGGCCAGTGTTGTCAGATATAGCGTGGGTTAGCAACACTCATCTCCCTGAGCATGTGTGTCAAATTTTAGCACTCCGAGTCAAACAGATAAGAGATATAATCATGTGCCCTTTATAGTGCCACCAGGTGGTTGATATGAATATTCTTGGAAATGTTGAGTCTTGACAACATGTGTACCAAATTAGAGGTCGACCGATTATGATTTTTCAACGCCGATACCGATTATTGGAGGACCAAAAAAAAGCCGAAACCGATTAATCGGCCGATAAAATAAATAAATTGTAATAATGACAATTACAACAATACTGAATGAACACTTATTTTAACTTAATATAATACATCATTAAATCAATTCAGCCTCAAATAAAATGAAACATGTTCAATTTGGTTTAAATAATGCAAAAACAAAGTGTTGGAGAAGAAAGTAAAAGTGCAATATGTGCCATGTGAAAAAGATAATGTTTAAGTTCCTTGCTCAGAACATGAGACCATATGAAAGCTGGTGGTTCCTTTTAACAGGAGTCTTCAATATTCCCAGGTAAGAAGTTTTAGGTTGTAGTTATTATAGGAATTATAGGACAATTTCTCTCTATACGATTTGTATTTCATTTACCTTTGACTATTGGATGTTCTTATAGGCACTTTAGTATTGCCAGTGTAACAGTATAGCTTCCGTCCCTCTCCTCGCTCCTACCTGGGCTCGAACCAGGAACACATCGACAACAGCCACCCTCGAAGCAGCGTTACCCATGCAAAGCAAGGGGAATAACTACTCCAAGTCTCAGAGTGAGTGACGTTTGAAACGCTATTAGCGCGCACTCCGCTAACTAGCTAGCCATTTCACATCGGTTACACCAGCCTAATCTCGGGAGTTGATGGGCTTGAAGTCATAAACAGCGCAATGCTTGAAGCACAGCGACGAGCTGCTGGCAAAACGCACRAAAGTGCTGTTTGAATGAATGCTTACGAGCCTGCTGGTGCCTACCGTCGCTCAGTCAGACTGCTCTATCAAATCATATACTTAAATATAACATAATAACACACAGAAATACGAGCCTTAGGTCATTAATATGGTCGAATCCGGAAACTATCATCTCGAAAACAAGAYGTTTATTCTTTCAGTGAAATACGGAACCGTTACGTATTTTATCTAACGGGTGGCATCCATAAGTCTAAATATTCCTGTTACATTGCACAACCTTTAATGTTATGTCATAATTACGTAAAATTCTGGCAAATTAGGCAGCCCAAACGGTTGCATATACACTGACTGTGTGCAATGAACGCAAGAGAAGTGACACAATTTCACCTGGTTAATATTGCCTGAAATCCAGGTTAGGATTTCTTTTAGCTAAATATGCAGGTTTAAAAATATATACTTCTGTGTATTGATTTTAAGAAAGACATTGATGTTTATGGTTAGGTACAGTCGTGCAACGATTGTGCTTTTTTTCTCTCGCAAATGCGCTTTTGTTAAATCATCCCCCGTTTGGCGAAGTTGGCTGTCTTTGTTAGCCAGGTTAGCAGGCAATATTAACTAAATATGCAGGTTTAAAAATGTATACTTGTGTATTGATTTTAAGAAAGAAATTGATGTTTATGGTTAGGTACACATTGGAGCAAGACAGTCCTTTTTCGCGAATACGCACCGCATCGATTATATGCAACGCAGGACACGCTAGATAAACTAGTAATATCATCAACCATGTGTAGTTAACTTCTTATGGCTGCAGAGGCAGTATTGAGTAGCTTGGATAAAAGGTGCCCAGAGTAAACGGCCTGCTCCTCAGTCCCAGTTACTAATATATGTATATTATTATTAATATATGCATATTAAAATGGCTGTGCTTATTGTGGTTTGGTGTGACCTAACAATCGTTTGTAGTGCTTTCGCTGAAAAGCATATTTGAAAATCTGACACTTTGGTGGGATTAACAACAAGATTACCTTTAAAATGGTATAAGAAACATGTATGTCTGAGGAATTTTAATTATGAGATTTCTGTTGTTTTGAATTTGGCACCCTGCACTTTCACTGGCTGTTGTCATATCATCCCGTCACCGGGATTGCAGCCATAAGAATTAACTAGTGATTTTGATTGATTGATAGTTTTTTATAAGATAAGTTTAATGCTAGCTAGCAACTTACCTTGGCTTCTTACTGCATTCGCGTAACAGGCAGTCTCCTCGTGGAGTGCAATGTAATCAGGTGGTTAGAGCGTTGGACTAGTTAACTGTAAGGTTGCAAGATTGAATCCCCGAGCTGACAAGGTAAAAATCTGTCATTCTGCCCCTGAACAAGGCAGTTAACCCACCGTTCCTAGGCCGTCATAAGAATGTGTTCTTAACTGACTTGCCTAGTTAAATAAAGGATAAATAAAAGGTGTAATTTTTTWAATATATATATATTTTTTTTTTATCGGCCAAATCGGTGTCCAAAAATACCGATTTACGATTGTTATGAAAACTTGAAATCGTCCCTAAKTAATCGGCCATTCCGATTAATCGGTCAACCTCTATACCAAATTGTGTTACAATACGAATACCCTTGACTGATTTATATGCCAGACCATACTCACGTGAATGTTTATTGGGTAATACCGGTCTTCTTGTTTTAGGTACTAGTCTGGAAAATATTGAGGTGAGAGACCTTTGTCCATAGATGCCACATATCAAGTTTTGTGTAGATCGGTCATTCGGTGTCAAAAGTGTAGCATTTAAAGTGTATTTCGCAAAATACTAAATGGTGGAAAATCCTGAGGCAAGTTTGTTTCTTGTGAGGAAAGGGACCTATGTACCGAATTTCATTGCTTTAGGTCAAAAGGTGTGATGGGGTGTGACCTTTCAAAGTTAGCATTTTCAATCTCTTGTCATAGTGGCACCATCTGGCCACTCAGTATACTTTTTTTATATGCCGGATCTCTATCGCAAGACTCAAGTTTCATCAAAATCTGGCCAGTGCTGTCTAAGATATTGCGTGTGACTAACATACAAACGAATGTATAGACGGAGACAGATCCACTGTCCCCTCCCCGATTTCATGGTCGGGGACAACTACAAAAAGGTCAAGTTATAAAACATCTGTGAGATGTATGGAAAACCTTTCCAATTTTGATAGGTCGTTCCTACCCTGTTCGTATGGTAAAAAAGTGCATATCATTTATGAAAATCATGTATTGATCATAACATTGAAAAGGAAAGGGTTAGAAGTGAAGAAAAAGTGTGTCAAAGTGCATTCTGTAAGAAATCCTAGAAATCTTAGTATTTGTTCCTTTAACTACTGTAAAGTCTCAAAATGTAAGAGAAAAACACAAAAAGCATTACTATCTCAATGGGACTCTCTCATTAGCCTAAATGAACAATGACAGGACATCGTATGGATAGCACCTTTAAAAAAGCACTTTCCCCCGTTGAGAAATTGACGGATGTCACCGTTAGAGAAGCCCAGTGTAAAGAGAAATGTAGATTGGGATTCATTTGTGTTTCTGAAAAATGTTMTGAAAGACCATAGGCCCGAAGATAAAAAAGAAAATGTATTTCTAATACTATTCAACGATATGTCATATGCGCTTTAAAAGATCAGGAAGCCATCCTGGTCCAAAACAACAAATGAATACTCAGAGCGAAGACGGAAGAGAAGAGAGAGATGAGAGAGAACAGAAGGAGAAAAGAAGAAGATGGAGAAGAACAGGCATCAGCAAGGACAGAAAAGAGAGAGAAGAGAGAGAATAGGAGGGGGCGGCCCATAGAGAGGTGTGTGAGGCGGGACGAGGGTTACATTTTGTCTGCTGTCCATGCCAACGGGGTGCATGTCTGAGTAGCGCTGATGCATCCCCGGGTCAGCATAGAAGCTGCTTAGCTGTGGGGGAACTGGAGGCAAGGACTGGGGCTGCTGCTGAAGCTAGGAGAGGAGGGGGGAGAACAAAGTGGTTAATAACAGATACACAGCCATAGGGCTGAGTTCCAATCTGATCACTCTCAAACTTCACTTCTGCACAAATTGAGGCCCCCCTCTAAGATCAGAGGGTGAATACAGCAATGGCGCCATCTATACTGTAGGCTTACATTACATTTACATTTGAGAGATTGAGTCAACCAGGGCAGACGGGAAGACAGACAGGGATGCAAACTGGCGAGGGCCCAAAAAGTTGACATGGAACATGTTTTATTTTTTATTTAACCTTTATTTAACCAGGTAGGCAAGTTGAGAACAAGTTCTCATTTACAATTGCGACCTGGCCAAGATAAAGTAAATGTAAAGGTGCAAGCATGACTGCCACTGCTCTCCGTTCTTCCTTTATGGCGGTGGAAGTCAGAGGCTGCGTGACAGCGAAGTCTAGTCAAACTGGACTGTGCTCTTACAGGTGGAATTATAAGATAGTGTACCTACTTCCCTCGCACTGCGAGCCACTCCAATAATTAAATGTAACAGAAGTATTTAAATTAATGTCTGCATACTACAGATTGTCATTACGGCTAAAATACATATTAAAACTGATGGATCCGGACGGAGAGAAAGAATATCTGAAATCTGATATTCTCATTGTAGGAAGTGTAGGGAAGCATTCTGTGCTTAGTCAATGATTTCAATATGAGAAACATACAATCCCCACCCACATTCTATTTTCTTCGGATCGTCGCGATTTACGTGGATTACCCATTTTGAAATCAAAACAGTGAATATCGCCAAAAAGTGACGAGTTTGCATCCCTGAGAGAGCTAATGATCAAATTGGAACCACACCCTGGAAGCACTCAAATTGAGGTGTAAGATGTCACTGGCTAAGGGCCACCAGCATCACGTTCAGTGATATGACAAAAGTTTTCAGTTTCACTTCAAGTCTACTGAATGTGACCCAGGTGGCTGTGGAGGCTAGGTGAGGCTCACCGATTGGTTGSCCAGCTGAGGTAAGGTCTGAATGCGCTGGGCATTCCATTTGAAGGGCATGTTGGGGTTATACACGGCCTCCACTAGGACCCTGTCGCCCACCTGGGGGGTCTTCCCCTTCACCGCACTGTGGAGACAATACCCATTATTCACCCACTTGGAAATGCTTTAGAAACTGCAACATATGGAGGCTTGAAACAAGACATTTCTGCTTTGAATAATGGTACACAAATTAGGGATGCAACCAGYAAAATATAGAAAACCCACCGAAAAAAAGACAACTGGTCCGATTAATGAGACACTTTTCTGTGGCCCAATCCTAAATGGACTTCTAGACCCTATGGACTTGTGGAGATCTGAGAGGACTTGGGCAAGAGGCAGAGACTGGACACTTACCTGAGCTGGAAGAAGACGTCCTCGTCCACAAAGCCAAAGGTGTCATGCAGCTTGTTGACCACGCCGGTGAAGACGCGCTGCTTCTGGGGCTGGCTTTGCTGCTGGCTCTGCTGCTGGCTCTGCTGCTGGTGGCTAGAGCGAGGCGTGGGATAGGACACGGTGATCTGGGCTGTCTGCTGGGGGTTGGACAGAGAGAGGCTGGTGGGGAGAGCCACAGGGGGCTAGGGAGGAGGAAAGTTATAGGTCAGAATCAACTTCACCCTACTCCTACTTTCTCTATGGCTGCGGTCCAAACACTTAAGACACACCCTCGTCTACTTACCCTCGCCTTATGCCCTTGGGGGAATCCCCGTCGCCATCTTGGAAGGTGGTCCAAATGATTAGCCAAGCAAGGGAAGTTTGTAACGTAAGCCCCTCAGCCCTCTTTTTTAGCTTTACGAGTGTACAATTATGTTCACGCCGGGGCCTGAAACTCCCCATAATTCAAATCACGACGATTGTACACCCGCTAAGAAAAGTCGGCGAAAATTTCAAAACAACATCGAAGGAGAAGTCAAAACGAATGTAAATAAGTTAGAAATTGTGCTACTAATGCACATAACGGCACAAACACGTCTCGTAAAAAGTAAATATGTTTTTGTTTGGTTCTCTTTTGGAAATTGTAGAAATAAAACATTTCCATTCTTCAGAAGTTCCAGCTAGGCAGACTGACGTTAGTTAGCTAATTAATTAGCTAGCTGTCATACAGTCGGCGTATATTAATAATTATATATTTAATATAAGTAGACATGCAATCATAATTGACTGTAGCGCATATAAAGCACCCACAAGCTACCGGTGTCGGAAAACACAATCATTGCGGGATCAAAGAGTGACGAATTTCCGGCCAAGAGTGGTCCATTTAAAAATTATTCCTTCCTCCCTCGCCCCTTGCCCTGCAAGTGTATACTCATCAGACGTCATCAGAATTGTCCACTTAATTTGAGGGTGTTTGGACCGCTGCCTATTAGTCCTAAATGTGTGGATTGTATCACGCCTAGGATTGCAAAACTCTTCTAACTTTCCAACATTATCAAGGTTTTCCAGATACCCTGGTTGGAAGATTTGTGGAATCAGGAGGGATTAAGCAGAAAAGCTGGAATCTTCCAGACAGGATTTCTCGTAAAACTGGAATTTTGGGTAAGTAACCAGAATTTTGCAACCCTAATCAAGCCCACTAAATTCAAAACATGTGTGTCTAACAATGGAACTGCTGGAAGTGTCTATATGAAGTCGATCATGTTATTTGGGATTTATTCTAATCAAATGTCCCATAGCGGTTCTTCTCATTTACCAGAGGTGTTAATTATTATTGTGGCCATACACGTCCCATTGTATTTGGCTGTATGCTATGAAGGTCAAAAACTGAAACTKGCATAGGTAAAGTAAAGGCGGGGATGCCTACCGGGAATTTGTTTTCACCACTCCAGTTCTTTCAACATCAGCGGAGGCGTTAGAAAAGGAGGCAAGGAGAGAAGGTGGCGTTAGGATGTTGTCACAATTCTTTCCCCAATAGCTTTGGATTGTATTGTACCGCATTATTCCAAAATCACCACCTACGTTTAACAAGAGAGCTCTTGGAATTTTCATGACAAAATGGCGTCTTCATAGACCGATTATGTTGGACTAAATAATTATCCTCAAGACAAGCTTACTTCAGTGGCATTACTTTAGCTAAAAGGTGCAATAAATGTACCAGAGACTAGCTTGTTCCTAATTATCCTACCTGTGAAATCAGCGCTTGCTGGGGCTGGGGGAGCTGTGGAGAGGGACAGGGAGAGAGAAACAGGAGAGCGGGAGAGAGAGACAGGAGAGCGGGACAGGAGAGAGAGGGCGAGACAGAGGCAAAGGAGAGGAGCGCGAGAAAGAGGAAAGAAGAGAGAAAGACAGAGGTTAAGAGAAGTAGAGAAGTTAATACTGACAGTGTCTGTAGAACAGAGTACATTCCCCACCCTAGCACCAAGCATAAAGGGTATTTTGATTTGACTGTGCTGCGGCTGTTAACTGCTGCTGCTTACCCCGTATAAGTCTGTGTGTTGTTGATGTTGCTGAAGAGACGGGGTACACAAACAAGTCTTTCAATGAGTCAACAGTACAGTGTTGATTGATACACATAATGATTATGGCCTTTCTCAAATCAAGGCGATTCAGAGTTGTCTGTGTGAGTTGCAAACATCAATTTACCCCGTATGAGTCTGTGTGTTGTTGATGTTGCTGAAGAGACGGGGTACACAAACAAGTCTTTCAATGAGTCAACAGTACAGTGTTGATTGATACACATAATGATTATGGCCTTTCTCAAATCAAGGCGATTCAGAGTTGTCTGTGTGAGTTGCAAACATCAATTTACCCCGTATGAGTCTGTGTGTTGTTGATGTTGCTGAAGAGACGGGGTACACAAACACGTAGAAATTGCAATAAGTACTTCATCGAGTAAACAGTACAGTTGATTGATACATATGAGTATAGGGCTGGGTGATATGGACACAATATCATATCACTGAATTTCTTATTTTTGACTGTATTTGATGTTTCTGAATGATAAAAGTTATAAATATGCATTATTGAATAATAAAGACCTGACAAACAGGGTAAAATAAACAGATGCGAGACAAAATATTGGCACCATTCACAATTTCTTCTAAAATAAGTAACACTTTAACTGCACAGGACCATTAATTAATTTGGCAAGAAATTCTCGTTTAGGTCTACTGGTAAATTTATCTCACCTGTAGTAAACTGCAGGTGCCTACAGGTAGGATTGGGCGATATGGCCAAAATATAACGTCACTATATTTGCAGGTTATTGTTTTGTTTTTCTGTTTTTTACTCCAACTCACATCAGGTTAATAGGTTTGAGTAGGTTAAGCCAAGGAAGCAGTTGGCCAGGGATGGAGATTAAGATGGGGGTGTGGGAGGGCTCAGGGGACAACCAAGGGATTTTGGCTAGTCGGAGCAGCTCCACTTCTGTTGCTTTCAAATTTCAATAATGTTTTGGTAAAAATTATTATACCAAAAATAATAAGACAAAGTTGACAGTGAAGTAGTCCYATTTGTAGAACATTGCATAGGAATATAAATGATATTTTGTAGCCTCAAACTCTGGTACACAACCAACGGTTTCTATTTGCATAGAACATTTGATCTACTCCAGCATTTTCATACATTTCTTATTTTCTTGCACTACCTTGTTTTCATTTACACACTGTCCCACATTTATTTTGTCCTAGCATGCCTATATAACGTTTTTTTTTTATCCTTAAATTATTCTCACTCTCCTCTTATACCCTGACAACACCGCTCGCAACGCTGCGTTGCCATGGGCTAAAATAGAAGTCCTTTCCATTTCTGACGCGGATCGCGCTGCAAGTCCTGCCTCTCCCATCTCCTCATTGGTTTATAGAAGCAGGTACCCACGTGCCATTTCCTCATTGGTTATACCCACGTGGGTGACTGAAAGACGAACTGTGTTGCCAGTCGTCGTAGTAATACTATGAAAGTTTAGATGCCAATCACCATATAAGTTCAAAGATGAAAAAGCCTGGAAGGAGAGATGACTAGAAACGATTCGGTTGACCGTTTTAAGTGTAGATTAATTTGAGGAGTAGAGGACCTTGTGCATTTCAGGTAAAATAACAACTCAATGTTTATATCCCAGGACAAATTAGCTAGCAATAGCAAGCTAGCTAAATAGGACAAATTAGCTAGCAAGTGCAAGCTAACCAGCTAAATTGCCATACATGTTTAATGCTTTTTGACCTGTCCCCAAATTAATGTAATTGGTTCAGAGTTTGTTTTGATATTTTAACCTGCGTGTCGTGATCGCGTTTGGTGTGGGGAGGCAAAATAAATGTATGCACGATGGCGCACGCGCGCAGCCGGTTTGGGTTCCGTGTTAGACTGTATTATCAGCTTCAGCTGCAGTTGTTACTTTCACCACTAGAGGTAGTCAGACAATTTCCGAGGGTATATTTGGCACGGTTGCCCTCCCGAAGTTGTTGACTTGTTATGCTAGCAAGTTAAACAGCAGTTCTCAGCTGTCAGAAGTTTCTTACTGGTGCTTAAAACAGATTAACAACAAAAACAAATAGTGATTATGTAAAGTAAAAATCCAAAAAGGTCCGTGAATGAATTGGCACAGCGGTCTAAGGCATCTCAGTGCAAGAGGCGTCACTACAGTCCCTGGTTCAAATCAGGGCTGTATCACATCCGGCMGTGATTGGGAGCTCCATAGGGCTGCGCACAATTGGCCCAACGTTGTCCAGGTTTGGCCGGGGTAGGCCGTCATTGTAAATAATAATTTGTTCTTAACTGACTTACCCAGTTACATAAAGATTACATTTATAAAAAATATAAAAAATAAGAATACCGGTATATCTTTTTTTACTGTTTGTCGACCAGCCCTACATGAGTATGACCGTTCTTAAATCAATGCGATTCAGAGCTGCACATCAATAATTTACCCCGTATAAGTCTGTATGTTGTTGCTGAAGAGATGGGATACACACACACACAGAAATTGCAATAAGTACACTATATATTCAAAAGTATGTGCACAAATGAGTAGATTTGGCTATTTCAGCCACACCCGCAGCTGACAGGCGTATAAAATCGACCACACAGCCATGCAATCTCCATAGACAAACATTGGCAGTAGAATGGCCTTACTGAAGAATTCAGTGACTTTAAACTTGGCATSGTCATAAGATGCCACCTTTCCAAAAAGTCAGTTAGTCAAATATCCGCCCTGCTAGAGCTACCCCGGTTAACTGTAAGTGCTGTTATTGTGAAGTGGAAACGTCTAGGAGCAACAACTTAAAGTTCTGACACTGCCAGTTTTGCTGACAAGCTCTAATTCATTTACAATCCAAGCAACAGTATTTCACTTGGTGTATTGGCCATGTCTCACCTGATGGGGTACATTATAGAGCTGTTGAGGAGGAGGCTGCTGTGGAGGAGGTTGTTGCTGCTGTTGCTGCTGTTGTTGCTGTTGCTGCTGTTGTTGCTGTTGCTGCTGATACTGCTGCAGGGCGGAGTTCATTTGAGACTGAAACAATAGGAGAGACGAGACAGAGAAAAAGTTAAATGACAGGGGCGGCAGGCAGCCTAGCAGTTAAGAGCGTTGGGCCAGCAACCGAAAGGTCGCTGGTTTGAATTCTACTGTCGACTAGGTGAAAAATCTGTCTGTGCCCTTGAGCAAAGCACTTAACCCTAATTGCTCCTGTAAGTCACTCTGGATAAGAGCATCTGCTAAATGACTAAAATGTACATGTAAAATGTTGATGCTCTGTCTGGATAGACAGACTCAAGAGCTAAAGGTACGACTCAGATGTGACAGGTGATACGCCGACAAACACACTAGCTAGTCTAAATGTGTCAGCTTTTTCTTTGAATTAAATTTCAGGAAATGGCCCTTGAGTTCTGTTGCGGTTAATATGAGTGATGTCAATTTGAAGGGAAGACTATTTACTAAACAGTTAAGTGACTCCATGCTCAACTATATGTGATTCCAAGATGGTGTAGCAGTCAGGCGTCTTTGTCTTGTCCCGTGTATATATCTTTTCATATCTTTTTTCCTCGCAAATATTTTTTTATATTTTTCTTAACATCAACCCGCCTCACCCAATGTGGTATGGATCTGCTATTTTCTTTACTTTAGAACCGGAACCCCTACCTGAGCTTATTCAATAACAACAAATGTTATCATATTCTGTTTGAGAATGTTTAGCTACGTTGTGCCTAACTTAACACTGCCCTGCTGATCCTAGTGTAGTTCACCTGTTGCAGTGCTGCAGCGGCGGCGGCTGCGGCTTGCTGCTGCAGAGCTGAAGTCTGCTGGGACAACTGGTAGTTAGCGGCAGCCGACTGGGAGTTGAGGGAGGCTGCAGCCAGGGCTGACTGCTGGGAGTACATAGAGGGAGACGCACCCAAGAGAGATGGCTGTTGCACACCTAGAGCTGCAGGAGAGAGTGGGGTGCGGGAATAGAATAATTCAGAAAGAGGATGGAGTGAGGAGGTAGGGCAAGCGAGAGGAATGGAGTGATAGAAAGACGGGTTGAACGAGAAACGAGAGTACTTTTAACATCGTTGAATGTCCAGTTGACCACTGAATCTCCTCCATCACAAACTTTGCCAAACAGATCCAAGTCTGAGATGCAGTTTCCTTCAAGCACTACACCCTCAACCCCACTTTAATTTTATCCCACCAATGAGCACAGAGTATAGTATTGAGCAAGGTGTCAAACTCACAGTGTATGCTATTGAGGTCCAGGGACTGTCCTGAGTGGCCGGGCTGGGACACCACTGTGGCAGCAAACTGAGCCGCCCAAGGAGGGTTCTTCTGTCCCCCAAACTGTGCCATGAGTCAAGGCTCGAGCTTAGGTGTATTGACTGAACCAATTTAAGTTTAAATCCTGTCAATACAACAGGAAATGGGCCTGTTTATATAAGGATTCTTCATTTGACATGTACCTTTGCTTTGAACACAAACATTGACAGCTAGCAACAAAAACAAACTATACCAGGAGAAGATTGTTACAGATTTACTTACAGCTAATAAAATACTTAACTAGCGACACATAACCACGTAGCCAACGACAACAACGTTAGGCCTCTTGACAGCTGCCTCTACTCAGCGGGATAGTAGTGGGACAAGCAACGGAATGGACAAACGAGCAATTCGTAGCAAGCAAAACGTTATAGTAGCTGTTGGTAACTGTCGCTAGCTACTGTTAGTTGGTTAACTAACCGTAACTAAGTTAGCCCTATAAATAGTACGCCAAATTCATGAATTTTAAAACAATTACTAGAAGCATTATAATTAAAATTCACATTCATGAATTTGGCGTACTATTTATTGGGTTACTAGCGAGGTTAGATCCCTGTAGAGTTAAGTAAACGTACTTGTTGCTAAGCTAGCTATGTTAATGCATTTTCTASACACTTGCCGATATTAACAAACGTTACCTGGTTAGCAGTTAATAAATAGTTATAGGCTAGCTAACATGCTTACTTTGGCTGGGTTCACTTGCTAACGGAGATATAGTTAGCTAGGTACCCAACTTGCTAACTAGATAGCTAATGTCGGTTAACTATACTGACTACTCATGGGTTTTGTTTTCAAAACAACGACGTTAGTTAGCTAATGCATTTGCCGATATTAGYTACCTGGTTAGCCTTTAGCTATAAATAGCCACAGGCTAGCTAACATGTTGTTGGCTTGTTAACGGAGATAAATAGCTAACTTAGCTAGCTATAATGATGACTCGTGCGTTTTGTTTTCAAAGCAACGTTGACAAACGTCGCTAGCTTGAGGCCTAAGCAAGGCAAAACACACATAATGCTGTCTGAATGGTAGCAAACAGCAAGGCTGATGGAGATTCAAATTTTGCGCCAATAATTGCATTCTGCAGTACCAAAAACATCAGAACTGTACCTGTAAAGTTTGAAATACATTAACGTTACAGAAACGAATTGTCCTCACTGCTTTACCACTTTCCTGCTTTGTGAATGCACCGGCGGCGATAGATCCAAAACTGTCACCACGCATGCGTGAGTCAGTGGCGCGCACGCGTATTACATACGCATATTACATAATAAATATCAGAGAAACTGTATATAATGATATGTTCTTGTCTCCCCCCTAAAAATGTGAGTCGTTGTCCCAAAGGCGGGAAGCCATGCAGTCTGCTTATCATTATTCCCACGTGGAATAACTGACGGGAGTGGACTCTTTCGCTTCGCTTCGCTTCGCTTCGCTTCGCTTCTTCCTCTCTGGTCATATGTTCAGGTGTAGGGGTCATTTACGGTCACGGTAACAAGGTTCATCATAGACCTGTGGCTAAACATGAACCATGAAAAGCTTGAAATATCACTGCTGCAACTTAGAGAAAATATTAAAGATAGTGTGTGATAATATACCGTGAAAAATAATATGGAAAATATAGCATAATATACATTGCCTGTGTTCATCACTAGTCGTGTGTCCATCCCTAGCCAGCTACCACCCGGTTACTCAACCCTGCACCTAAGAGGCTGCTGCCCTATATACATAGAGTCACTGGTCACTTTAATGATGGAACACTTTAATAATGTTAACATACTGCTTTACTCAATTCATATGTATATACTTTATTTTAGTCAATGCCACGCCGACATTGCTCATCCTAATATTGATATATTTCTTAACTCCGTTATTTTACTTTTGGAGTCGTGTGTACTGTCGTGAATTGTTAGATACTACTGCACTGTTGGATCTAGGAATTAAAGCATTTTGCTACACCCGCAATAACATCTGCTAAATATGTTAATGTGATCAATCAAATTTTATTTGATAAATCTGATTGTTTCCAACATCAACTCAATAAAGACAGCAAAGCTATATCAATAGGGTATTCCCACAAGTGTTGGTTTCTGAAAACAAGAGCAATATAATAATACAACGAGATGATTCCACGAATGGGACAAAATAACCATTACATTTTCCTTTGTGATACTAGTATGATTCGGACTTCTCTATCGGCAATATAAGACTGCAGTTGGAACTGTTACAATTGCAATGCATATACAAGTGAATGGGTGATAGTATCCATTCAAAGAACTTGAATCATTGCACAACATTTATCACAGTATTTCACATAAAGCTTTCTTTAAGAGTAGATGTACTGCAATCTATATGATGAATATAAATTAATCTTGATTAACCCAGAACTAAAGTATTGTGGAATTGGTCAGATGCTCGATTAAGTTCTGGGTCAATACGTATTAGGAGAAGATACAGAATGAGAGTCGGAACGAAGAGCTCCACTCTCTCTCTCTTTGCAATTTACGGGCAAGTCAAAATGGGCCGAATGTCCCCTCTCTTTTTCCGAAATTCAAAAGATGCCAACACCTACGAAATCGTGATGTGTCTAAATAACCAGTGAAGAAAAACGCAAGCAACGGAACTAATGCTCCTTGTTATGTCACGCATCCCGTTGACATATCTAGGATACCATTTGTTTACGTAGTCTCTCCACGAGAGATTAAATATAAATGTGCCCATGCCATAAATGTAAATGTGTTAAATGTGTAGACTCCTGAACAATGCATTCACAAACAAACATATACAGCTAAATCATTTTGTCCTTTTTAACTGTGCAATATCTTGTGATCATTTCATATAAACAATTGGTCATGCTTGGCCTAGGGATAGATATAAACCATCACAGAATGTCCTTTCATCAGATTATTATTATTTTTAAACATGAGGTAAATTTGTAAATCAACCTGCAGAGAAATAAATATCAAATATATAACATAACTGCCGTCTTCAGAGTTTTGGGCCTTTACAATGGAAGAGACAAACAGTATAAATGTGTCAGTGTGTGGCCTTTCTTCATTGTAACAGTAATATACAGTATTTGAGTAAATGAAAGACAAAAACAACAGCCTACAGCACACTACAGTTGGTATTTTGAAAGGGCAATGCTGAATATGATTTGAAAACATGAACATTGCACTAAGGTAGCGGAAGCAGTATCTACCTGGTTTGCAAGGCATCTATAAAACAGCCTGTTTATCTATAGGCATGGGGGCTGACAGACGTTTTATATGTCTCCTAACTTGCGTTCCAATTCGGTGAAAACCTTTGCATTCACATGATCCACTTCATCTTCCACCTACAGAAACCAAACAAAAGAACAGCTATAATTGACACTCTTTATACACACTGCATATTTATTTATATACTGGAGTCTTGACATAGCTCACTCTACTGCTGTACATATTCGTAGTATATATTGTATAAATTAATCCGGTGTATATACGTAAATTTTGCATTTGGATTACTGTTAGTGTTATTTGGGTTGTTCATTGGATTCTTATGACATTACTTGATTTCTTTTTTAAATTTATTTGTCATTTTTGTACTTGTTTGACATTTTACTACATTGTTAGGAGTTAGTAATATAAGAATTTTGCTGCACCCGATATAACATCTGCTAATCTGTGTACGTGACCAATACACTTTGATATGACATCACAAAGCAGATGCTGTTCCAACTTCATGATTTAGTACTCTCTCCATTCCCCTCTAACTCCTACCTCTCTCTCCATTCCCCTCCAACTCCTTCTCCCTACTCCATCCTATTTCTGCCTCTCTGTGCGTTTCTCTCTCATCATCTTCTCCTACTCCCTTGTCCCTCCCTCTTTGTATTCACCCTCTCACCTGTTCCACGTCATCCACCTCAGGGATGTAGAACTGCAGCATGTTCTGGATGCCATTCTTCAGGGTGACACTAGAGCTGGGGCAGCCGGTGCATGAGCCAACCAGCTTCAGCTTCACCGTGCCGTTCTCAAAGCCCTTAAAGATGACATCACCGCCATCCTCCATCACCGTGGGCCTGTGTGTGACGGGAGGGCTTATCAGGTTAGTTTGTCATTCAACAACATAACAGGTATTATTACAATTGTTATTAAAAACTAGGAGGGACAGAAGAATGGAGAGGAATATGAGGAGTTTAAGAGGGGAGGGGATAGGAGAAATCCTTGACAATAACATTATTGTAGTCTATATTTCATATCAACATCACTTCTATTTGTTTGTGGAACAACTTCAAGCAAAATGCAATCTGGCAGATTGTTTGGGCACTGAAAAGCTTCTGAGCCAAAACATCTTTATCAAGACTGTGAACAAAACATTCCTAGGATGCCTCAAGGGCTCAGATTCCACAAATGGGTCATATTGTACCAGATCAGCGTTCTCCAACTCCAGTCCTTCAGTACATATTTTTGTTGTAGCCCTGGACAAGCACACTGGATTCTACTTGTCAACTAATCATCAGGCCCTGAACTGGCGGGTTTGATTTTACTGAGCTGCAGGGCACCGGTCTATGGCCCATGGCGTGAGGAAGAGGTGAGGGAAGGGCACCCTGCTCAAATGTTACAGTAATCTGCCCCGCTCGGTCATGTTGTCAACAAGGCAGCACGGTGCATCGTCCAGAAACATACATCTCTTTAATATGTATATATGTTTGAATTTTCTAGTTTTCATTGGGAAGACAGAGTTTTTATCAAAAGCAATCACTTTTGCATTACTCAACATGTTTAATTACTCACAGTGCATTCGGAAAGTATTCAGACCCCTTGACTTTTCCACATTTTGTTATGTTACAGCCTTATTCTAAAACAAATTAAATGAATTTGTAAGACTAACGTAACAACATGTGGAAAACGTCAAGGGGTCTGAATACTTTCCGAATGCACTGTAACTTTTGTTTTGAGCCGACTTCGCMGAGGGCTTTGAACGCTGCACCTGGCTCACGCTGGGAGGCAGCCCGGTTCCAAAATAAATGCAATCAACTTTCACCCGGTGCAAAACACTCCTACCCGGTCACCCGGTGCAAAACACTCCTACCCGGTCACCCGGTGCAAAACACTCCTACCCGGTCACCCGGTGCAAAACACGCCTACCCGGTCACCCGGTGCAAAACACGCCTACCCGGTCGTCCGGGCGAGATTAATAGAATCCCCTCAGTGAGTTGAATCAGCTGAGTGTCAGGGGCTACAACAAAAATGTCTGCTGTTGGGGGTACTGGATGACCGAAGTTTGAAAACACTGTACTAGATTAACAAAATATTGTCAGTAAAACACATTCATCATACTGAGAGAATGTGGTGATTTTTACCTGACCCATGTATCTACAGCAAAACATCATGAGTGACAGACTGATCAAACTAATAGTATGTGGGGATTTTACATGATCCATGTATCTACAGCAAAACATCATGAGTGACAGACTGATCATACTAATAGTATGTGGTGATTTTTACCTGACCCATGTATCTACAGCAAAACATCATGAGTGACAGACTGATCATACTAATAGTATGTGGGGATTTTACCTGATCCATGTATCTACAGCAAAACATCATGAGTGACAGACTGATCAAACTAATAGTATGTGGGGATTTTACCTGATCCGTGTATCTAGAAGCTCCTTTATCATTGAAACAATTTCATCATCATCTTCAGAGTGACCTAAGACAGGAACAGCATGTTGAAAAGTTCATAATTCCAAGAAACAAACATGCAAAAAAATCAGTTGGCGGGTGGAATGAAAACATTCTATCAACCCACGGGTCGGCTCAATTATATTGCGGTCGGAAACGTTTTAAATCAAGATACTATCTTTTTAACAGGGAACTCTCCCCATTAGGGAGCTCTTTTTAACAGGGAACTCTCCCCACTACTAACAGGGAACTCTCCCCATTAGTAGCCTATTTGTGTGGTGTTGAAACATAATTTGTCCACGTGCAGAGTTTATATTCCCTTCTGCCACACGACAATACGTTGTCAAGTTTATTTTCCCTGACTCATGGCTCATGTGAAAATGGCAAACCTAACAGTAGAAATAATAAGAACGTTTATGATGATGAAATACACCATCGTGGAAACAGGTGCTGCGAGAGTCAAATCCAGTTTGGAAGGATTTTGTAGTCATTGTGGACAAGGAGGACAACACGGTAGATGGACACAGTCTACAAAAGTGCAAGCAGGCATTTGTTTACGATAATTCTGTTAATCATTACATTCATGCAGGCATCCGTTTAGACCAAATGCAGGCCATATCAAGTTTAATCCAGCGCAGCTTTTAAAAGTTTGAGTAGCCAATAGCCTACCTATTAATAGACGTAAGCTATTTTTGCAGCCTATAGCCTATTCAATTCTGGGAATTGTTTAAGTTTCAATTAAACTATTGGATTATTTAAACAATCTACACACAATACCTAATTTGACAAAGCAAAAACAAGTTTTTAGGAATACCTTATTTACCTAAGTATTCAGACCCTTTGCTATGAGACTCGAAATGGAGCTCAGGTGCATCCTGTTTCCATTGATCATCCTTGAGATGTTTCTACAACTTGATTGGAGGAGTCCACCTGTGGTAAATGTAATTGATTGGACATGATTTGGAAAGGCACACACCTGTCTATACAAGGTCCCAGTTGACAGTGCTTGTCAGAGCAAAAAACCAAGCTATGAGGTCAAAGGAATTGTCCGTAGAGCTACAAGACAGCATTATGTCGAGGAACAGATCTGGGGAAGGGTACCAAAAAATGTCTGCAGCATTGAGGGTCCCCAAGAACACAGTGGCCTCCATCATTCTTAAATGGAAGAAGTTTGGAACCACCAAGACTCTTCCTAGAGCAGGCTGCCCAGCCAAATTAAGCAATCGGGAGAAGGGCCTTGGTCAGGTAGGTGACCAAGAACCCGATGGTCACTCTGACAGAGTTCTAGAGTTCCTCTGTAGATGGGAGAAACTTCCAGAAGGACAACCATCTCTGCAGCACTCCACCAATCAGGCCTTTATGGTAGAGTGGCCAGACAGAAGCCACTCCTCAGTAAAAGGCACATGACAGCCCACTTGGAGTTTGCCAAAAGGAACCTAAAGACTCTGACCATGAGAAACAAGATTCTCTGGCCTGATGAAACCAAGACTGAACTCTTTGGCCTGAATGCAAAGTGTCACGTCTGGAGGAAACCTGGAACCATCCCTACGGTGAAGCATGGTGGTGGCAGCATCWTGCTGTGGGGATGTTTTTCAGCGGCAGGGACTGGGAGACTAGTCAGGAATGAGGCAAAGACGAACTGAGCAAAGTACAGAGAGATCCTTGATGAAAACCAGCTCAAGAGCGCTCAAGACCTCAAACTGGGGCGAAGGTTCACCTTCCAACAGGACAACGACCCTAAGCACACAGCCAAGACAACACAGGAGTGGCTTCAGGACAAGTCTCTGAATGCCCTTCAGTGGCCAAGCCAGAGCCCGGACTTGAACCCGATCGAACATATCTGGAGAGACCTGGAAATTGCTGTGCAGCAATGCTCCCCATCCAACCTGACAGATTGAGCGGATCTGCAGAGAAGAATGGGAGAAACTCCCAAAATACAGGTATGCCAAGCTTGTAGCGTCATACCCAAGAAGACTCAGTGCTGTAATCGCTGCCAAAGGTGCTTCAACAAAGTACTGAGTAAAGGGTCTGAATACCGAATACTTATGTAAATGTGATATTTCCTTTTTATTTTATACATTTGCAAACATTTCTAAAAACCTGTTTTTGCTTTGTCATTATTGGGTATTGTGTGTAGATTGATGAGGGAAAAAACAATGTAATACATTTTAGAATAAGTCTAACGTAACAAAATGTGGAAAAAGTCAACGGGTCTGAATACTTCCTGAAGGCACTGTATTATTGTTTTTTGGCGAGTCACGGATCGGCTTTCGGAACAATTCTATGCTGGTGGCAGAGAGAAAATATGTCCTGATGTCAGATATTGGGTGGGACTTGGAATTGATGTGTCCGGAGCGGGTGCGACTCCAAAAAGCTGACCAGTGTAGCACTCCACACTCAAACACTCAAATGAAGAAGAGTTTTGTTCCTGTCATACTCACTGCTCTCATGGTGGGTCACCCCAGTGGTTATGGGGTCTCCACTGTCAAAGAACTTAGTGATAGCATCCATGGCATGGTGCTTGATGTCCGTCCACTCCACATCATCATCTGCCTGGCAAGGGCAACACAAAACATGCAAAGGCCTGGTAAATGAATATGGCTGGGCCCAGATTCACCACCCCTCTCTCAAAATGTACCCTTGCACACTTTCTTGCATGGATTTAGCAATAGTGAAAACTCCCTCCTGCCAATGCTTATACTAATCCTATGCTTTTAAATCCACAACAAGGAGTGTGCAAATGCACACTTCGGGAGAAGGGTGGAGAATTGGGACAGCCCATGTATTGAATTATAAAGTTAAACTTTTATTTGTGACATGATACATTCAGTTATTATGGTCTTATAATGACACACCATATCCCAGAGTAAATGGATAGGGTTGGTAAAAGGAAAGTAGATKAGGTTTATTTATTCTCTACCTTGGTCACTGTGATGAAGTCAGGACCATAGAACACACTTTTCACTCCTTCGATTCCAAACAGATCCCTGTGCAACCAAGAGTGGTCCATGTTAAAAACATTTCATGATGTTAGTATGTACAGTAATATCTATGATCTATAATCCACATGGTGTGCTCAGAACAGAACAAAGTGGAGATGCTCATTGCACTTTTATTTATTTTGACTTGAGGCACGCAAAGACCTAACTTAGGCTAATCAGTACAGTAAACCAATTCAACTAAGAAATACATTCAGAAATGGGGTTAATTTCTCAAATTTCATTTTATTCCCTCCCTTGTAAATTCAATTTATTTCCATTCAAATTCCCGGTCAGTCTTTGAATTCAGAGATAATTCAATTCCAATGTTAGGTCAATTAGATTTTTAAAATTCACAATTCAATACGCAACAATTCCTCAAATTCCTACTCAAATGAAATTCCCTTGGGCTTTCAGGCTGACCATGTCACTGTTCAGACAGCCTAGTTATACTGGACATGTAGGAATACAAGTCGAAATGATTTAAAACAAATCCTGGAGAATTTAGATTTCTTATACGAAGTGCATTAATTACATTAACTGGGAAATGTAAAATTGAATTTCAATTCCATATATAGATATACACACACACACACACACACACACTACCATTCAAAGGTTTGGGGTAACTTAGAAATGTCCAAAAAGCTAACTTTTTGCCCATTAAAATAACATCAAATTGATCAGAAATACACAGTGTAGACATTGCTAATGTTGTAAATGACTATTGTAGCTGGAAATGGCTGATTTTTAACATAGGCGTACAAAGGCTCATTATCAGCAACCATCACTCCTGTGTTCCAATGGCACATTGTGTTAGCTAATCCAAGTTGATCATTTTAAAAGGCTAATTGATCATTAGAAAACCCTTTTACAATTATGTTAGCACAGCTGAAAACCGTTGTGCTGATTTAAAGATGCAATAAAACTGGGCTTCTTTAGACTAGTTGAGTATCTGGAACGTCAGCATTTGTGGGTTCGATTACAGGCTCAAAATGGCCAGAAACAAAGAACTTTCTTCTGAAACTCGTCAGTCTATTCTTGTTCTGAGAAATTAAGGCTATTCCATGCGAGAAATTGCCAAGAAACGGAATATCTCGTACAACGCTGTGTACTACTTCCTTCACAGAACAGCACAAACTGGCACTAACCAGAATAGAAAGAGAAGTGGGAGGTCCAGGTGCACAACTGAGCAAGAGGAAAAGTACATTGGAGCGTCTAGTTTGAGCATCCTGGAGTCGCCTCTTCACTGTTGACGTTGAGACTGGTGTTTTGCTGGTACTATTTAATGAAGCTGCCAGTTGAGGACTTGAGGCGTCTTTCTCAAACTAGACACTAATGTACTTGTCCTCTTGCTCAGTGTACAAGCGTCACTGGTTCTCACACGCTCTGAAAAGTTTATTCACAATGTCTGGTTTCGTCATGTTTACAGCTCTTGCTACTATCATATTTCAATAGCTCATAAAAAATACAATTCCCGTTATCCAACAGTACTAACCTGGCTAAGGAGGAGCACTCTGCAGAGCTTGGAGAGGGGAAATCCAGGGTCCCCACCCCCAACACAGGCTTACCAGGGATGAACTTCAAGCTCCGTGGGTTTGGCGTGTCCTGTGTCTGAATGGACAAGTGTCGCACTGAAACATAATGGTATGGTCATCCTTCGAGCATATTGTTCCACTAGTGAGCTTACTCTGAATATACTACAGGAAAAACATGACAATTGTATTCTTTGAATGTGGTTGTTAAATGGTTGTTATGTAGAAAAAAAGAATTATGTAAAGGCCAGTTTCTCACCTATGAACTGTGTGGGTCCAGTCAGATGCAGAAGTTGAACTTTTCTGTAGTTCGGGCCAATGCATTGTGTGTGGAACTGGTTTCTCGTCTTGATTGGAAACCTATAACAGACAGTACATGTCAGGTCATGTAGTTAGATGGTGGGAGATAAACCCACTCAGTTGAATTAATCTCAGGTTTGTCCTTACAAACCTGTCACTTCGGGATGGCCTTGAAGCGTCATGAATTTGCGACCTTGTCAACATGCAAAGAAAAAACGATAAAGCACCTAACGTTAGCTAGCTAGCTACCTATAGTTTTCTAATGTCACTGATTAGGCTTGGCTATGCCGCAATGACCAGACTGCAAAACTGGTAACTGAGAAAGGTTTTAGCTAGCTAACGTTAGTTAGGTTCTCAGAAAGTTAGCTAGCTACTTCAAACTTTAAGCAATCGAGTTGATAACAGGTTTAGCAAGCTAACAGAACAATAGCCAGGCAAAGAGTTAAATGCGTTACTTCATGGCCCACCGTGATTGTAGACTATACTTTAATATATATACAACTTGGGAAATATCGGCTGCGCAACATGATGGCGATTAAGTTTGACAACGATATCGCAGTTAGCTTGGCTAACTAGCTAGGTCAAGCATAGATTCCTAACGGAAATTGGCAGCCACTCGTGCTGAATTCACAGCAATACCTTCATTACGTTGATATACACAAGTAGGAATGTTGTATTAATAGAAGCTCAAACCTAAAATGTGACGTATTTCGTGACTGAATCAACCGTTGAAGACTCCATCTTATGCGGGCAGCCATTTCATTTGTTTTGAAAGTGAGGACCCAAGACACAGCTGGCTTCACATATCCTGTTTGAAATAGATTCCAATTGCTCCACAATTTGCTTATTAATCGTTAGTTTGATAAGTAAATGTTCTTATTCATTACAATAAACAAACATCAATTCAAACTATATAGCTTATAGATACTCTCGAAGTACAAATATTGGCTCCCGAGTAGCGCAGCGGTCTAAGGCACTGCCTCTCAGTGCTAGAGGTGTTACTACAGACCCTGGTTTGATTCCAGGCTGTATCACAACGGCCATGATTGGGCGGCGCACAATTGGCCCAGCGTCGTCCAGGTTATGGGTAGGTCGGCATTGTAAATAAGAATTTGTTCTTAACTGACTTGCCTAGTTTAATAAAGGTTAAATAAAAAATCTAAATGGCCAGCCACTACTGAGAACTAATCAATGATCTGTTTGTGCTGTATGCAATGATAAAAGTAAATCAGAATTCTTGCATGAAAATGTATTGGGATTTTGTTGCTGCTACTAGAGCAAAACATAGCCTATCTCATTATTTTGTAAGTATTTCATGTAAATAATCATTGAAGTTGCAATATGTGTGATATGTCATAGAAATAAGAATTTCTAAATTGGGTAAATAGTATTTGGTGCTGTATTTTGGATCATTCAAATTTGCCATTACAGTTCTGGGAATTTGCACCAATATGTTACACACACAGGGATGACAAGACATATGCATTTAAGGCATGACTTACACATCCATGTCCTGCAAAGCTGCAGTTCTCTCTCTGTCTCTCTCTCTCAATTCAAAGGGCTTTATTGGCATGGGAAAGATATGTTTACATTGCCAAAGCAAATGAAATAGATAATCAACAAAAGTTAAACATTACACTCACAAAAGTTCAAAAGGAATAGAGGCATTTCACCTGTCATTATGTCTAGAAACAGTGTTGTAATGATGTGCAGATAGTTAAAGTACAAAAGGGAAAATAAATAAACATAAATATGGGCCGTATTGACAATGGTGTTTGTTCTTCACTGGTTGCCCTTTTCTTGTGGCAACATGTCACAAATCTTGCTGCTGTGATTGCACACTGTGGTATTTCACCCAGTAAATATGGGAGTTTGTCAAAAATGAATTTGTTTTCGAATTCTTTGTGGGTCTGTGTGATCTGAGGGAAATGTGTCTCTAGTATGGTCATACATAGGAAGTGCAGCTCAGTTTCCACCTCCTTTTGTGGGCAGTGTGCACATAGCCTGTCTTCTCTTGAGAGCCAGGTCTGCCTACGGCAGCCTCTCTCAGTAGCAACGCTATGTTCACTAAGTCTGTACATTGTCAAAGCTTTCCTTAATTTTGTGTCAGTCACAGTGGTCAGGTATTTTGCCACCATGTACTCTCTGTTTAGGGCCAAGTAGCATTCTAGTTTGCTTTGTTTTTTTGTTAATTCTTTCCAATGTGTCAAGTAATATTTTATATATATATATATATATATATATATATATATTTCTCATGATTTGATTGGGGCACTGTGGGATCTGTTTGTGTTCGTGAACAGAGCCCCAGGTCCCGCTTCTCCAGGTTCATCTCTCTTTGTTATGGAAGGTTTGTGAATCGCTTCCTTTTAGG
This sequence comes from Salvelinus sp. IW2-2015, assembly GCF_002910315.2. Classification (NCBI taxonomy): domain Eukaryota; kingdom Metazoa; phylum Chordata; class Actinopteri; order Salmoniformes; family Salmonidae; genus Salvelinus; species Salvelinus sp. IW2-2015. The sequence continues at coordinate 25,856,966 of NC_036865.1, read as the reverse complement.
TGGTTGTAGAATTTAACAGCTCTTTTCTGGATTTTGATCATTAGCGGTTATCGGCCTAATTCTGCTCTGCATGCATTATTTGGTGTTTTACATTGTACATGCATATTTTTGCAATAGTCTGCATGCAGAGTCTCAATTTGGTGTTTGTCCCATTTTGTGACTTCTTGGTTGGTAAGCAGACCCCAGACCTCATAACCACAAAGGACAATGGGTTCTGAAAGTTCAAGTTTAAGTTTCCAGTTCAGTAAAGGAATCTAAGCAATATACAGGAGAGCTCTGAACTGCCACTGGGGGAACATGAGTTTGACAGCTATGCAGCCTGTGCAGGGTGTGCTATGTAACTTAAAACAAACAGTGAGATGGCGTCAAGCGGGCCCTCCCTGTGTTTCCTCACCTGCCCTCTGACAGGACAAGGTGGTGCCATTTGTGTGGATGACTGACTCTGCTGAAGGAGGAATCCAGAGGTAGAGACCTTCACAGTGCCAGACTGAGACCGACAGTGTCTGGACCCGGAGCGTCCCCACTGTTCTTCTACTGCTGCTGGTCTCTCTCACCGAACTACCAAGACATGGTTCTCTGGAGTCTGCTCCCCATCTCCCTCTCCTTAGTGTCTCTCATTGGAACCTGGGTGACGTAAGTTAAACAAGAATATATCTAGATTTTCTTTCTAATCTTTTATAAGACCTTAGATAACAACATGTACTTGAGCTACTTCACTTAGATTTCTGTCACATGTAAATACTGTGTAAAAAAAGAAAGTATAAAGTGCAATGTATATGCCAGTATATTGTTTTTCCATTAATCTCATCATTCACATGGTCTCATGATTACTATAGCTAGGTTGACATCCAATTGCCGACAAATTATCATGCGAATATTCAAAAATATGCATAAAAACAATTGCGCATTTTCCCACTAGATACAGTTGAAGTCAGAATTTTACATACACCTTAGCCAAATACATTTAAACTCAGTTTTTCACAATTCCTGACATTTAATCCTAGTAAAAATTCCCTGTCTTAGGTCAGTTAGGATCACCACTTTATTTTAAGAATGTGAAATGTCAGAATTACAGTAAAGAATTATTGATTTCAGCTTTTATTTCTTTCATCACATTCCCAGTGGGTCAGAAGTTTACATACCCTCAATTAGTATTTGGTAGAATTGCCTTTAAATTGTTTAACTTGGGTCAAACGTTTTGGGTAGCCTTCCACAAGCTTCCCACAATAAGTTGGGTGAATTTTGTCCCATTCCTCCTGACAGAGCTGGTGTAACTGAGTCAGGTTTGTAGGCCTCCTTGCTCGCACACACTTTTTCAGTTCTTCCCACATTTTTTTTATAGGATTGAGGTCAGGGCTTTGATGGCCAGTCCAAAACCAATACCTTAATACCTTGTTGTCCTTAAGATATTTTGCCACAACTTTGGAAGTATGCTTGGGTCATTGTCCATTTGGAAGACCCGYTTGCGACCAAGCTTTAACTTCCTGACTGATGTCTTGAGATGTTGCTTCAATATATCCACATCATTTTCCTCCCTCATGATGGCATCTATTTTGTGAAGTGCACCAGTCCCTCCTGCAGCAATGCACCCCCACAACATGATGCTGCCACCCCCGTGCTTCACGGTTGGGATGTTGTTCTTCGGCTTGCAAGCCTCCCCCTTTTTCCTCCAAACATAACGATGGTCATTATGACCAAACAGTTCTATTTTTGTTTCATCAGACGAGGACATTTCTCCAAAAAGTACGATCTTTGTCCCCATGTGCAGTTGCTTTTGGCTGGCTTTTTTATGGCTGTTTTGGAGCAKTGGCTTCTTCCTTGCTGAGCGGCCTTTCAGGTTATGTCGATATAGGATTTGTTTTACTGTGGATATAGATACTTTTGTACCCGTTTCCTCCAGCATCTTCACAAGGTCTTTTGCTGTTGTTCTGGGATTGATTTGCACTTTTCGCACAAAAGTACATTCATTTCTAGGAGACAGAACGCGTCTCCTTCCTGAGCGGTATGATGGCTGCGTGGTCCCATGGTGTTTACACTTGCATACTATTGTTTGTACAGATGAACGTGGTACCTTCAGGCATTTGGAAATTGCTCCCAAAGATACCGTTTTTTTCCCCTGAGGTCTTGGCTGATATCTTTAGATTTTCCCATGATGTCAAGCAAAGAGGCACTGAGTTTGAAGGTAGGCCTTGAAATACATCCACAGGTACACCTCCAATTGACTCAAATGATGTCAATTAGTCTATCAGAAGCTTCTAAAGCCATGACATAATATTCTGGAATTTTCCAAGCTGTTTAAAGGCACAGTCAACTTAGTGTATGTAAACTTCTGACCCACTGGAATTGTGATACAGTGAAACAATCTGTCTGTAAACAATTGTTGGAAAAATGACTTGTGTCATGCACAAAGTAGATGTCCTAACCGACTTGCTAAAACTATAGTTTTTTAACAAGAAAATTGTGGAGTGGTTGAGAAACGGGTTTTAATATCTCCAACCTAAGTGTATGTAAACTTCCGACTTCAACTGTACGTTTCCATCAAATTGACTTGTTGCAGATAAATATCTGTGTGTGTGATGACGTGGTGCACATAAAAACAACTTTTGCGATTCAATTCCCATGTAGGGCCTACCGAATAAAATAAAAAATACAAGTTAAATGTGTTTCCAATGCATTTTCAACTCTAATGATGGTATTCTCACAAAAATTGTTGCGTCATATAGCGAGTGTGCCTACTCCGGTATTGGCACCTGTTCTCTAACCAACAGCAAACGTATAGCCTACATTATGAGATTATTATGGATTGAAGAGCAAGATTATTTTTATTTGTCAAATGGCAGCCAAGCCTCGATCATGTCACCAGAATAATACCCCTAGCTATTTATTGGAAAGGATCATCAAGCTCATTACTTTGCACCTTCACCACCCTGTGAAGTTAGGTCATAATTTCTTTAATCTGCGCGCTTTCCTGAGGAGTCTGTGATTTACTTCGATATGATGGTTATTATAACAATATTTGTGTTCTGTTTCCATCAGGCCTGTCATGTTTTATTCCGACATGTACTTCTTATATATTTATACTTAACTCACATACATTTATACTGACTCTACACACACTCACCTAGATGCTGCTGCTACTCTATTTTATATCATGTTGCCTAGTCACCTTACCCCTATACATATCTACCTCCAGTATCGCTGCGCATTGTAAATATGGTATTGGAACTGACCCTGTATCATATGCTAGCGTGCTTACTCAGTGTTCTTCATATTTCTGCTTATTTCTCGTGTTTTTTAGTAGAATGGTATTGTTATTGATTGCATTGTTGGGTTTTGATTTTGCAAGAAAGGCATTTCACTGCACTTGTGCATGTGACATTAAAACTTGAAGGTTGGATAAAAACCTAGTTAGTGTGGTTAAACTGTATGTGTTTAAAAAAAATTATATAATCACCTTCATGGTGATACTGCCACCTTAGCACACAGATACTATCATGACACAAGGTGAGACCCAGCTGCAGACACAGGAGGCAGATAGTTGGAGTCTTAAATATTGTAAGGCAAGAGAATGGTTGTGGATAGGCAAAAGGTCAAAACCAGTTCAGAGTTCAAAAGGTACCGAAGATCAGTCAGGCGGGAAAGTAGTCCAGAGTCAGGCAGGGGTCAAAACCAGGAAGACTAGTAAAAGGAGAACGGGGAAAAACACACTGGTTGACTTGACAAACATACAAGACGAACTGGCGCAGAGCAACAGGAAACACAGGGATAAATACACTGGGGAAAATAAGCGACACCTGGAGGGGGTTGAGACAATCACAAGGACAGGTGAAACAGATTAGGGTGTGACAGATACGTGATTATTAAAACCAGGAAGTGATTGTTCTAGTGATTCCAATATAAATGTCATAACCTCATTAAGATTTGTTGAAAGTGTTGTGAAAATACCCTTAGACCACCTGCATGTGAAAAACAGAACTTTCCAGAAAGAACATTGAGGATACCTGTAGAGTCAGAGCCACCACCTTAGAGCCCACCTCACAACGTGCAAAACATAAACCAATTGTTTCACTTCCTACATTGTGAGACATGATTTAACCTTCATTATAAACTGGGTGGTTCATTCGAGCCTTGAATGCTGATTGGCTGACACCCATGGTATATCATACCATATACCACGTGTATGACAAAGCATTTATTTTTACTGCTCTAATTACGTTGGTAACCAGTTTATTATAGCAATAAGGCACCTCGGGGGTTTGTGGTATATGGCCAATATAGCACAGCCAAGGGCTGTTCTAGGCACTCCGTGTTGCGTTGTGCTTAAGAGCAGCCCTTAGCCGTGGTATATTGGTCATATACCATACCACCTCGGGCCTTATTGCTTAATAGTCATTGCACAGTTCTGTCTATTGTTACTAGATGTGAAGCATAAAGGAAAAGGTTCTATGCGTTCATGTAGAGACATTTGATTCAACCTTTGTTTGTCCTCAGAGGGCACAGTACAGTCTGGTACTTTCTTATTGACTCTGGTTGACTGCCTGTAAAGGCATACACATATATGGATATGAGTGGCTTTGTAACAGGGCTGCTAATAATATTCTAACCACGTCCATCTGTGTACTTTTGCTTAGTCACCCACATCAGTTCCTGGTTACTTATTGAACCTCAAGGTATTCAGTGTTCATTAATGGGAGCGTATTGTATATTATACATTGAAAAACCATACATGCTAAGAGAATTAGGCACTTTAATCATATCAAATGAGTGTGTTTGTTTTGTTGTTTCAGGTATGGCCTGGCGTACAGCTATGACCATGTGTGTTCCCTCAACAACTGGTGCGTTGTGCTCTGTTTGTGAGATTTCCTACAGACCATTGTGATTGGTTCTTTCAGCCAATTCCATGTCAATGAAATACATCGTTTTAATGTAACACAAGCATACAGATGTAGGATCTTAATTTGATCACCTTGTTGCAGGACAACTTTCCTGCAGTGCAGGAAATGATTAACTTGTAGTGTATTTGAGGTATAAATAGGCTTCGGAAGTTTGTCATTTCCACTTTTACATTTCCGACTTGATTTTCCCTTACGAAAAATATATTTAACCCTACATAATGTGTCCATTAATTATAATCCACATAATATTTCACATTTACTGTTGCTGCAGGATTATTTTCCTGCTGTAGCAAACTGGCTCAAATTAAGATCCTACATCCGTATTTCTAAAGCAGCGTTGTTCAACCCTAGTCCTGGAGATCCACAGGGTATACAGTCTATTTGTTTTAGCCTAGCACCAACACACCTGATTAAAACTAATCCACTAATCCTCAACTTAATTAGTTGAATCAGGTGTGTTGCTGCTATTGGGCTGTAACAAAAGCCTGCACGCCACACCCTGTACCCTCCAGGACCAGGGATGAAGACCACCATAGATAAAGAGAAGGTCTGTAAACATGATTATTTTCTGTTTTCAGGGCCCCTGGGAACCACTGCAGAGACAATACATCAATAGCATGTTGTCAAGTCCCAACCATAAGGTAACCATAGACCACTATATCAAGGTTAGGGTCAACTAACACTATTTCACCTCATTCAGTTCAGAAAATGAAATTAAAATTGGACCTCCATTTTGAAGTTTGTGAACTTACTGAGTTCACATGGAATTTTAAATTGAATTATAATTTGTTCAATTCAACTCTGTTCAATTCACATCAGAACACGTAGTCAGCTTTTAACAGACATTCCTAGAATGTTCTCTGTCATCTTAATATTATTGTCACTGGGTAATTTTAGTATGATGTGAAATAATGGTTTCTTACACATGCTTTGGCCTTGTGTTCTGCAGCTCGAGTGGAACAAGCTTACCAGAAAGCTCATTGTTCACAGCCACCTTTAATGCTGGTTCATTTCTGTGTAAGTTTGTAGTTGTACAGTTTGCTCACCCTACAGTATACATCCACAGGTCAAACTGGATCTCAATGCACTCTGCAGATGTCTATACTGATACAAAGATGATAGTATTAGAGTATGTGCTCATAATGTACTTAGATGTTATTTTACCTCAAGGTCACCCTTAAAACGGTTTGGTATGTCAGATTTCTTATCGAACGTGTTTGTCCTGCTGAGGAAACCTCTACCAAAACCAAAGTTTTAACGAGTTGATTATAATTAAATGACACAACAATAACAATCATATAGTCACATTGTTTTAGATCAGATGTGATATTGCACCTAATGTATATACATGTAATAATCATCTTATGAACATTTGATCAATTACCCTATGTTATAGATGCATTATAATAACACTTTTTTAGTTATGGTGTTCTGTATCTTCCACCATGCTCACATCTTGGAGAGGAACAGTGTCCACTCCATGCTCAGTAGAATCGCCCTGGTGTTTGGTGGAGTGGCGGCTGTCGGGGCCTTTGTGGCTGGGAACTGCAACGTAAGTACTTTCTGCACATATAGTGTAGTTTCATCCTTACTCAGGGTGTCATGCAATACACTATAAGTATATGTGTTTAAAGAGAAAACAAGGGTGTATAGTACACAATACTGCAAAAATTAATTCTGCTCGTAGACAGCGACATCGAGCAAGTAAAGTAAAGTCTCTGACACAGAGGCTCCTCAGGATGTTTGTCGTCATTGTCGACAGGGAGAGAGTGGGTGAAGTGTAAGGACAAACGTAGTAGTCTGGCACGCAAGGTTAGACCGAACTTCACATGTATTAAAAAATACCTTAAATCCAGGAGTATACTTAATATCTAGGTTCGAGAAAGACACAAAGGTCTATCAAGTTTAAAGTGTACTTTGAACTGACACTCTACTGACACTGACAAAGCGCGTTAAAAATATCTCTTGAGTTGCGGTTCAATTAAATCTTGAATTGTGAACAAAGAAAGGAGTGGCAGCAAAGCAAACAAACATCCGTGACACGATTGGTAGGTTTGTTAACGTGTGCAGACATACCTACGGATGGCTGAACATCAGTGGAACAGTACAATAGAAAAATAGACCTGTCAATGTGTACCTTTTTTGACATTATTTCATAGACGTAGACAGATAATTCACCTCAAAATCAAAGTTTGTCAGATGTTTTCTTCAGAAGATGATGCAGAGAGTCTTTTGTCTCTTCTTTAGCAAAGGTACTGGTAACAGCCCAGCTCGCACATTTGGTTCCTTGGAAGTTGTGGGAACGTATGTTTTTGGTTTCACATTGGTTGTGTGAACGAAGCTATACGTTTCCTGACCTGTAAAATGGAACGTTTTTTAAACGTTCTGAGAACGGAAGTAGAAATTTCACCTGTTCTGGGAACATTTATTTTTAGGTTGCAGGGAGGTTCTGAGAACGTTTTACTCTGGTTCGTTGAAAGTTTTCCWAGGAGGTTTTGTCAACGCTCTGAGAACTGAAATGATAGATTTTGAGTTTTTTTTAATAACTTCCTTAAAACATTCACTAAATGTTTTAATAAGACTTTTAATAACACTGCTAGCTTATTTGGGGGTTAACTTTGTTGAACTCCAAGCACAGATAGGACACATGGAAATTAATTTCCTCTGGAATTAATCATGCAAACACATCTATTTTTGTATTGTGACACGGCATCAGTGAGATTCAAACCTATTGTATTGAAATTCCAACAGAATAACCTTGTTTCTTTACGTTGTCTGAACTATTTGAGAACATTCCCAATGTCAAACCAGTTGGGTAACGTTCCTAGAATATTACCAAAATTTAAATTAAATGGAACTATGTGTGAACTTTTAGGAAACATTCTGTTAGAGTAATAAAATACCAAACCAATAATGTTTTTTTTTGTCAAGTTCCTTAAATGTGTTCCAAAGCCAAGCAACCATCCTGCACCATTCTCAGAAAGTTGTGGTAAGGTTGTATGCAAAATAATCATAGGACAAACACACTCTCACCAAGCTCTAAGAAACATGGTTCTCAGAACGTTATGTGCTAGCTGGAAGGTATTTTCTCTGGCTCAGATTTAGATTACAGCTAGCTGGAAGGTATTTTCTCTGGCTCAGACTTAGATTACAGCTAGCTGGAAGGTATTTTCTCTGGCTCAGATTTACAGTGAACTGTACTCTTTTCCTCTAACAGACGTTCCCAGAAAGTTTGCCGTCATTCAAACATGTCCGACTCAGGCACATAATTCCAGTGAACTGTACTCTTCCCCTTTAGCAGAAGTTCCTAGAATGTTCTGTCACCCAAACATATCCACCATTGTAGAATTTGAGTATTGTGTGACAAGTGCTTTGGCTTTGTGTTTTGCAGCTCGACTGGAACAAGTTAACTAGACTAGCTAAACGTTAACTTGTCTTAAGCCTCTCCTCCAGCCAGGGTAACTGATTACCAGATATTAAGTGTAACCTGTCTGTCCTCTCTCCTCCAGCCCGAGTACCTGAAGCTGGCCCATTACCTGGGKGCTGCGGTGAGCTTCCTGTGTATCTGTTTCTATAGTCTACTCCTCACGGTGCTCACAAGGAAGTGTGTTCTGACCCAGATGGAGTGGTTCCTCTACCCTGCACGGGTCACCTCTACTGTGGTCCAGATTATTGTCACCATTGGCTGTATCCTTTCACCTGCACTTATACTATAACCAAAGCCTTGAACCCAGACTTATAACCAGCAATGTGGTAAAAACAAAAAGGTGGTTAACCACTAAAGTAAAGTAACTCTCCCTATACTTTGGATCAATTTTTCYGGAAAAAGTGGGTAAAAAAAGGTTTGTGTGTTTACTCTTCACTACATAACTGCTTATAACCCCTGAACYTGTCAAATTGCTGGGTGTGCATACACTCAGGAAAATAATATGGACAACACAATGCAAGAATAGGAGTGTCCACTTCCATACGTCTTCAACTTTGTAAACACTCACAGGCCCTGAAAGGCACAGTTCTAAGTAGTAGGGGATAACAACAAGATACAGACAAGAACCTTGACAGTGAGGATGCCTATCTGTGTGTTTATCTGTTTAGTGATGTGTAATGTTTTAATTACTTCGACGTATTTTGCCTTCTATTGATTGTATTTCCTTGTTCCTTGGAATATATGGGTAGGTTCCTAATAAGCATAAACTCGATGAGGGTATGCCATAACCTGTCACCCAACAACTACTGTTTCCCCCCTCCTTGACCTCTGACCCCTCTAGACACCATCTTGTTTGTACAGGAGGAATACCTGTACAAGCACTCAGCTGCTGTGTTTGAGTGGATAATGAGTGTCAACCTGGAGCTGTTTGAGCTCAGCTTTGCTGTGGAGTTCTGTTTTTTCTCCTCCTCCATGTTGTCCACGCTGCTGGTGAAAAGAGATGAGGAGAAGCCTATCCTTCTAGCCTGAGGAGAGAAGATGCTGGGCTGGCTACTGTAAGAGACACTGGTGTCTAGTTCATTAGGCATGAAATGGAAGAAACCGGTCCGAAACAGAGAGAGATTAGCTGGACTTCATTGTCATTTTAAAACATTTTGTTACGGTGTGCCTTAATGACACGACCCAGTAGTTTGCAAACTTTTCTTTGTTGTGACAGATCTAAAGCTTGTGGAWTTGGACCAACCAAGTAAAGGGAACAATTGTTTGTAACCAGGACCCAGTCTGGCTGCGATCAAAAACAACTCCGCTGAATTGGCCACGACCCACCGTTTGGGAAACACTGACGTAGGGGCATCATGAGGATAATATATCTGACCTTTGACTTTGCTCCCGGACCAACTCTCATTTTTGAGGATTATTTATTTATTCTATTTTTTTTATTAGGGCTGACATTGTTCTTATGCAGCCCCTAAAGAAAAACAGAAAGAGGAGTTCTTCCTGTCACACCAAATCAATGTATTTTGTTTTGGGGAGTATTTCTGGATGCTTTCAAAAGGGAAAACTTGATCCTACAATCTTCATAGCCACTGATGAACCAATACCACAATACCTCAGAATTTGAGTTGTAGTCACTGTAAGCACTAAAGTCACTATTTCTGTTCCTAGGTCCTGAATTAATCAAAGTGACATTTGCCATTTGATGGGCCATGGAGAATGTTCAATGACATTTGTTAGCTCTTTTTTCAATATGTTGTCTATATGTGTAAAACATGACATCTTGGTGGCATTACTGTGCTATTGAAGTATACCAGTTAACATAATTACTTGTATAAAAACGTAATTGTCTGCATAGTAAAGTATTGAAGGGTAATGTTGCGACAATCTAAGCCCAGTAATCTCTGACAGCCTTAACATTAAAAAGATGATCAAGTAGCTGATTTGTTTCTGGGTGGCGAGAAGAGAAGCCAGTGATGATTGTAAACCTGCGATACAACAGGTAGTGTGAAGGAGGCAGGCCTTTAGGTGTGGAGGTTGATTAATGAACAGCCATCTTTGTATTTGTGATCATTCTGAAAAGCTTTCTGATGGCAGAACAGTTGGTTGTACTACTGCATTCCTGTCAGATGAGAGAAGAACCAGAACATGAGCAATAATTTATCCAGAAACAATGTAACTGAACATTTTATGAACAGAACAAATTTCTTAGCAAGGTGTCATACTTTGTTCCCTTCTTCTTACTTATGTATCGGTCTCCTTTTCTACAGTGTTCCTAATCAGGGCTTTTGTGCAATGATGATTGACTTTTACAACAACAACATATCATGGACTACATGATTACATTTTAACAACGTGGTACAGCTTTATTTTTTTAAGATAAAGAAAAAGTGACAAACTGACTTTCACCAAAATTAAAAATAGACAAAAGCAATCCCCACTGGGCACACACTGGTTGAACCAACGTGGAATAGACGTTGAATTGATGTCTGTGCCCAGTGGATTAATTCAGTATGGGTTAATTCAGTATGAAAATAAGGCTATACATTTCTTGGGACATTTYATTTGCCAAGCATAATTAAATAATAAAACGTGTGTAAGATCAAATTTGTATTTGCAATTCCTCTGCGGTACTGTCCCATGACATTATGCACCTTATGACAAGATCTAGTCGTCACAAGCCACTGCATCTCAGTGCAAGAGGTGTCACACCCTGGATTCGAACCAGGTACTATAGTATCACATCCGGCCGTGATTGGAGTCCCATAGGGCGGCGCACAATTGGCCCAGTGTTGTCTGGGTTTGATCGGAGTAGGGCGTCATTGTAAACAAGTTTTTGTTCTAAACTGACTTGCCTAGTTAAATAAATATAAATCCTTTCAAGGGATACTTCGGGATTTTGCCAATGAGGCACTTTCTCTACTTCCCCAGAGTCAGATGAACTCGTGGATACCATTTTTATGTCTCTGTATCCAGTATGAAGGAAGTCAGAAGTAGTTTTGCGAGCCAATGCTAACTAGTGTTAGAGCAATGGCTGGAAGTCTATGGGTATCATAGACATCCAGCATTAGCGCAACTACCTCTACCTTCATACTGGACACAAAGACATAAAAATGGTATCTACGAGTTCATCTGACTCCGGGGAAGTAGATCTAGGGCATCATTGCCAAATACCAAAGTATCCCTTCCAGCTGACATATCACAACCTGGTCTCAGAGCATTTCGTATTATTCTGTACGAGATACTAAATTTAGTACGAAATGTATGGTATGTATTACTATGTGAATGTCCATCACCCAATTTGTATGATATGTTATGAATTACAATAGCAAAAAGCAGAACTGAAAAGGCATGCGCGAGCAAGGAGGCGTACAAACCTGACTCAGTTACACCAGCTCTGTCAGGAGGAATGGGACAAAATTCACCTAACTTATTGTGGGAAGCTTGTGGAAGGCTACCCGAAACATTTGACCCAAGCTAAACAATTTAAAGGCAATTCTACCAAATACTAATTGAGTGTATGTAAACTTCTGACCCACTGGGAATGTGATGAAAGAAATAAAAGCTGAAATAAATCATTCTCTCTACTATTATTCTGACATTTCACATTCTTAAAATAAGGTGGTGATCCTAACTGACCTAAGACAGGGAATTTTTACTAGGATTAAATGTCAGGAATTGTGAAAAACTGAGTTTAAATGTATTTGGCTAAGGCGTATGTAAACCTCCGACTTCAACTGTAGGCACCTGTCTGACTATTTTTATCCCCAGAATGCACCACACTTTGAAAGGTGGTGACCAACTTGACAAAAGTGATCTGCTCAAACTCACCCACTGAGATGAGTATGATGCAAGGCTTTGCTCTCACACTGTCAGACTATTGGATCATTTGCACAGGTGCGCTTCACGCTGCTACAACGTGGTAGCTACAGGACCAAAACAGAGGAGAAGTTGAGCCTCACGCTTCAATGCTCCTGGTTGTTGAGGAAATTGACCCACTACTACTACTGTTTACTTTGTGCATCTACGTCATCTCACTAAGTCTACCTTTAAACCTAACCTATAACATGACCCATCTCCTTATGCATTGCTTCCCCACAGTGGCAAGAGGTGACATCTCAAAAACACATAAATGGCCCCTAGCATCCCAGTTCTACTTTCTGTCCCCAACACTAAAACTAAGTAATATTTAAAAAAATATTGATTTAAAAAAAATCAAACTTAAACAAAATAAAAATGAGTAAAGTGGATTCAAAAACTAACTAAACTGAAATTCAAAAAAAAAAAAACTATAATACCATTGGTTTCCACATCAACACACCTCACCCAGGGTCTGACCTATTTATGTCATGCTTCAAAAGACCAAGTACCCTGTTAATCTAATCAATCACATTTTATTGGTCACATTTGTTCAGCAGATGTTATTGCAGGTGTAGCGACATGCTTGTGCTAGGAGACAGCAGCTCTGTAGTGGAAAAATAGAGTGAACAAATGTGAACGATGATGAAGGCCAGTGAGGAAGATGCGTCTAGCGACTTGCTGACACAAGCCTGTCGTGTGATTCAATATGGCAATGTCCAGATGGATGGCTGTACTAGGAGACAGTACCCTGTTAATACCTGGTGCTAGGAGACAATAGCCCTGTTAATACCTGGTGCTAGGAGACAGTACCCTGTTAATACCTGGTGCTAACATACATCCTGATCATAACTACATTTTCAGATATGTGATGATTAAAATCTGCATTGTGAACTGATTTTGATCAGATCTTGTGTAAACAGACAAAATCAGGATGGACGCATGATAGCAGCAGACAAATGGTGCTAGTGTGTAGGCCGTTATAACTGTGTGTGTGTAAGAACGCTGCAAGGTTTCTCATGTGTACGTATTACTTAATGTACACAACTTCAAAGACAGAACCTCTGCCAAAGTCAGTAAAACAGGATGTCAACATATCTCAAGGGTGTCTGAATTCTAGTCGTTCCTGAGCTATACTGTGGGTTGGGGTCAACCCTGATACTGTATAAGGAATGTTGCAAGGCAGGGCAGTTTGTTCCGTTCACAAAAACACCCCCCTTGCCTCACTCATAAGTGGCAAGATGTGGAAACAAGCACCGATGTCTCTTCACACTTGCTCAACTGTCTGAGGAAATGTGCAAACACAACGTCAAAAACAAATGCATACCTCTGGAACACAGTTATCAAGTGTTCTTAGAAGACAGGTGTGACTCATATCAGTGGTGTTAAGTTCAGACAGTGGGCATTGTGGGGTGTTGCCAGGCGTTGGCTCCCAGGCGGTATTTGCATAAGGACAAGTGTGTACTGTAGCTCAACAGGTAACTCAGGTGGTTTGAACCAGAGATGTTTGGGAAACCTCATCATAGTGTTGTTGACTCTAGCCTTGGACTGATAGCTGTATGAATGTAGGGGGCTTGGAAGGAATAAGGACTGTTGGGTRTGTGCACTGACCGAGGATTACTTGATGTTATTTTGCCTGCTATGTACAAAGGGTGCATTATAGAAACATATTTTAGTACAGATTGATGGTTATGCAGTATCATGTTGATCTGGTTAACGAGTCTCCTATAGGCAACAAAGAATTTGACAATCTTGAGAAAAAAATGTGCATCTGAAAATACCCTTTAACTCACCACTGAATTCTAAATGAACCCCTAGTACTTAGGGAGTTGTTTAGGTGCTACATGTTTGGATAGGTGTGTAAGCAATATGGCAACAAAAAAATCCACCCAGCCAATCATACTATATCCAATCCTTTGAGAGCTACAAGTAGGAGGGGCTATGGATTTCAACACAGAGCAAGTGTCGATACTGGGTGTTTCAGATACACAGATTCTGTGCATTTTATAGGAAGATTATATGACGTTCATACAATAGGGTTCCTAAGATGTTATTAAACACTTCCAGGCTTTGTGAAGATCTCATTACCTATTCAGCGCTGATCGGTGCATTATCTGCATATTGAACACACCGCCGTAACACTATAGAAAGTGACGCTAAACTGACAACACAGGAAAGGAGACGGCGTGGTTCTGGTTTTAATGCAAAGCACTTAACCTTTACTTGAAAGAAGGTAATATACATTAAGATACATTATGAGCAAAATCATTTAACAATGGATAGATAGGAAGATATCCTTTCTTCTCCACTCGCACCAGCCCCAGAGAGTAGTGCGAAATGTTACAGTTTTTCTTAGGAAGAAAACGGTGAGAAGCAGACCTAAAACTTGTCCAGGCATCTTTACTTGCTATGATACTGTAAAAAAAGGTTCTATATTAAGCAGTAGTCCATGTCATTAACATCCTCAATAACAAAAAACAAAACAGAAAAAAAATATTGTAAGGAAATTGATTTTTTTTTAATGGTTGCCCTCCAACTAAGTAGTTTAACCTCAAATGGACATATCATAAATAAATAGGGAAAGGGGAAAAAAAAAAAAAGTTTTACAAGCAAAGAATCCTCAATCCCAGCATGGCTGGAACTTCGTGGTCTTTCTTCCAAAATATTCACACTTAAGACCGTGTGACCACTACTATTCTTTTACAATCGTTTTTCTTTTTGATACTGTTGTCTTTTCTGTAGCAGGTACATCTGCAATCCCTTATCATGCTAAACACCTCCAAGTAAAGCAGGTTAAAATGCTGGTTGCCCTTTAAAATCTGAGTCAATTAATCTTGTCTTTCCTATCCTGGGTGGTTGGTGAGAAACGCTTTTCATAACAGAAAGTGATAGTAAACTCTGCATGAGAAAAGGAATTGGGTTTACAGCAAAGGAAGGTGTTTTTTAACCAAGCCTTAAACGACATCTTCTCCTCAGCTACAGTAGTAGTAGGGGGGAAGCCACTGGCATTATTATTCACATATACTCACCAATTCTAAAATTAAGTCATTTAAACGATCTTCTAGCTCAAATCCCAACAGCTTCAGCTGTTCTCCTTTTCTTCCGGACAAGATCCGTCAGTTAGCCAGCCGGCCAATCAGGTGCCAGGGAGGCGGCCCTAATTTTGTACACGTTTGAACAATTCTCTCCTCTGTAAAGAGGAAGGACACCAACAGTAGTTGACAACTGAAAAGTATGAATGTGTTGGTGATGCAGTGAGCTGGGACGATAAACTGAAAAGTATCAACACCGACCAATTATTGTGGACATTTGGCTGATATTGTTCATTACGATAAACTATAGGACCCTACTAGAGAAATGTGAAGTTTGAAATGAAATAAATTAGCTAATATGGGTGACTGTTAATGGGACAATTGATAGCTACAACATTCAAAGTAGTAGTAGTAGTAGTTGTAGGGGTAATATAAAAAATAACTGTGGTGCACATTAATGTTATAAACTTATCATTCAATTTATCGTGATAATTCAGTCAATTTATCGTGATATGGATTTTGGTCCATATCGCCCAGCTCTAGTGGGTTTGTAGTTGAGTTGGGTGTTGGTTGATCAGACTGAGTACATGTTCTTTGTGGTGGAACCACTCTTGCTAGACGTGTCGTCATGCGACTGGTAGCCAATCAGGAGCTTGATGGGGATACTCAGGCGCTCTTTATACTGTTGTCTGGAGAAAGAGAGAGAGATGAGAAAAAGAGAGGGAATGATGAATAGGTTCTCAGTACAGTCTTACACGCATTTCCGCCACCTAGTGGTGAACTAGAAACATTGCAGTGCTGTAATCTCAAAATGGATGACATTTCTGCCAACTAAACACTTTTTGTACTCCCGGAGTAACTTGAAGGTTAACCTTGTGACCATGAATGTTTTTCATTTGAATTCGTTCAACTTCAACACATATAATATACAGAAAACCTTCAGAATTCTCTCAATGTGCCCAAATGACATTGTGCACGTGCAAGATTCTCAATTGGATATTCTCAACTCCTCTGTCCTCTCCTCAACTTTTAAAACCGGTCAAAGGTAAGCAAGGAGAGGTTACCGGGGTGGAATCCCAAAATACATGCAAAAAGAAAATGTAGCTAGTTATATATACACACACGTATACATATATCTATATGTATGTGTATATATACACACACACGTATACATATATCTATATGTATGTGTATATATATACACACACACACACACATATCTGTATGTGTATATCTATCTATATGTATGTATATATTATTTAACTAGCAAGTCAGTTAAGAACAAATTCTTATTTTCAATGACGGCCTAGGAACAGTGGGTTAACTGCCTGTTTAGGGGCAGAACAACAGATTTGTACCTTGTAAGCTCGGCGATTTGAACTTGCAACCTTTCGATTACTGGTCCAACGCTCTAACCACTAGGCTACCCTGCCGCCCCATATATATATACACACACACACACACGTATGTATATATACACACATATGTATATATATGTGTATATACACGTATGCATATAAATATAGGTATACACATACATACGTATATACACATATGTATACATATATACACACACATACACAAATTTATATATACACCAATATATACACACACACATATATATTTATAAATAAATATATATATACACACACGTGAAACACACATACAAATATATAAACATATTTATACACACAAATATGTGTTTATATATGTATGTGTACATTTATATATAAATATACACAAACATATATGTGTGTAATATAAATATATATATACACACACAAATATATACACACATGTATACACACGTATATATATATGCACATGTATATATAAATATATATATACACACGTATATATACACACACATACTTACGTATGTGTGTATATGTATATATATATATATACACACACACACACTTATACACTTGTGTGTATATGTATGTGTAAATATATACATACACACATACTTGTATGCATACATGTGTGTGTATATATACACACATGTGTACACACATGTATATATATATATATATTATATACTTGTGTGTATATGTCTATGTGTATACATACTTGTGTGTATCTGTAGGTATGTATATATAGTATATATAATATATATATATATATATATATATATATATACACACACACATACATGTATATTTGTGTGTATCTTAGGTTATGTTATGTGAATATATATACATACACACCATACAGATATAACACCTATACGTATGTGTGTATATATATATATATATATATATACACACACACACCTATACGTATGTGTGTGTATATATATATATATATTTATGTGATATATGTATTCAACATAAATGTATTATATGTATGTTGTATATATACACAATATATACACACAACACATTTATATGTATATATATTTATGTGTATATATATACTATATATATATATACACATACATACACACCTTTACACACATTTATATGTATATTTGTGTGTATATATACACATATAAATGTGTGTAAAGATATGTATGTGTGTATAATGTGTATATATATATATATATACATACACACACATACATTTACACACAATATATATATATACACATACACACATACACTGCTCAAAAAAATAAAGGGAACACTTAACAACAATGTAACTCCAAGTCAATCACACTTCTGTGAAATCAACTGTCCACTTTAGGAAGCAACACTGATTCACAATAAATGTCACATGCTGTTGTGCAAATGGAATAGACAAAAGGTGGAAATTAATAGGCAATTAGCAGACACCCCAATAAAGGAGTGGTTCTGCAGGTGGTGACCACAGACCACCTCTCAGTTCCTATGCTTCCTGACTGATGTTTTTGGTCACTTTTGAATGCTGGCGGTGCTTTCACTCTAGTGGTAGCATGAGACGGAGTCTACAACCCCACAAGTGGCTCAGGTAGTGCAGCTCATCCAGGATGGCACATCAATGCGAGCTGTGGCAAAAAGGTTTGCTGTGTCTGTCAGCGTAGTGTCCAGAGCATGGAGGCGCTACCAGGAGACAGGCCAGTACATCAGGAGACGTGGAGGAGGCCGTAGGAGGACAACAACCCAGCAGCAGGACCACTACCTCCGCCTTTGTGCAAGGAGGAGCACTGCCAGAGCCCTGCAAAATGACCTCCAGCAGGCCACAAATGTGCATGTGTCTGCTCAAACGGTCAGAAACAGACTCAATGAGGGTGGTATGAGGACCCGACGTCCACAGGTGGGGGTTGTGCTTACAGCCCAACACCGTGCAGGACGTTTGGCATTTGCCAGAGAACACCAAGATTGGCAAATTCGCTGTGCTCTTCACAGATGAAAGCAGGTTCACATTGAGCACATGTGACAGACGTGACAGAGTCTGGAGACGCCGTGGAGAACGTTCTGCTGCTGCAACATCCTCCAGCATGACCGGTTTGGCGGTGGGTCAGTCATGGTGTGGGTGGCATTTCTTTGTGGGGCCGCACAGCCCTCCATGTGCTCGCCAGAGGTAGCCTGACTGCCATTAGGTACCGAGATGAGATCCTCAGACCCTTGTGAGACCATATGCTGGTGCGGTTGGCCCTGGGTTCCTCCTAATGCAAGACAATGCTAGACCTCATGTGGCTGGAGTGTGTCAGCAGTTCCTGCAAGGAGGAAGGCATTGATGCTATGGACTGGCCCGCCCGTTCCCCAGACCTGAATCCAATTGAGCACATCTGGGACATCATGTCTCGCTCCATCCACCAGCGCCACGTTGCACCACAGACTGTCCAAGAGTTGGCGGATGCTTCAGTCCAGGTCTGGGAGGAGATCCCTCAGGAGACCATCCGCCACCTCATCAGGAGCATGCCCAGGCGTTGTAGGGAGGTCATACAGGCACGTGGAGGCCACACACACACTACTGAGCCTCATTTTGACTTGTTTTAAGGACATTACATCAGTTGGATCAGCCTGTAGTGTGGTTTTCCACTTTAATTTTGAGCGTGACTCCAAATCCAGACCTTCATGGGTTGATAAATTTGATTTCCATTGATAATTTGTGTGATTTTGTTGTCAGCACATTCAACTATGTAAAGAAAAGTATTTAATAAGAATATTTCATTCATTCAGATCTAGGATGTGTTATTTTAGTGTTCCCTTTATTTTTTTGAGCAGTGTATATACATATACACACAAATACATACAACTAGCTACATTTCTTTACATCTATTTTGGGATTCCACCCCTGTAAATGTAATTTGCCTGAAGACATGCTATTTTTTAAATAAAACAATAAGTAGTGTGTCGTTATTTTTTTTAAAGTGTGCTTTTCTCCTCTAGCCCACCTGGTGTTCAACCTTCCCAAGTTCTCCCATGTCACCCCTCTCCTCCGTACACTCCACTGGCTTCCAGTCGAAGCTCGCTTCCACTACAAGACTGGTGTTTGCCTATGGAACAGCAAGGGGCACTGCCCCTCTCTACCTTCAGGGTATGCTCAAACCCTACACCCCAACCCAAGCACTCTGTTCTGCCTCCTCTGGTCTCTTGTCTCTCTCACCTGGTTAGTCATCTTAAGATGAATAGGTCGCTCTGGATAAGAGTGTCGGCTAAATGACTGAAAAGTAAATGTTAAATCAACACCTGTTTGAAAGGGGGTGTGGCTGAATTAAAGAACCCTCTTCTGCGTAGATACACTTGAGAATCCTCCACTGGAGGCAATTGAGGATAGGAAGAATTTCCAAACTGACACACGCCTACATTTGGTGACGGAGGAGTGGAGGACGGACTTCTACCCAATGGACAAAAGGAAAGAGATGTGACCCTACCCTATCGCCACGATGGCTTCCTTGTTCTGACAGTTCCCAG
This sequence comes from Salvelinus sp. IW2-2015, assembly GCF_002910315.2. NCBI lineage: Eukaryota > Metazoa > Chordata > Actinopteri > Salmoniformes > Salmonidae > Salvelinus > Salvelinus sp. IW2-2015. The sequence continues at coordinate 25,836,919 of NC_036865.1, read as the reverse complement.
TCCAGATGGATATTTTATCTCCCTTGGGTCTGACGTTGACCACCGCTCCACACACGTCTTCACTGGCCTCGTCAAACGACTCGCCGATTAAACACAACAGCTGCAACACACAAATCAAGTACACGATACTCGAGAATAAATAACATGTTATTTACCCGTTAATTCACTGTCTAGCAACCCGTCCTTAACAGCAGATTATTCAATACTCTGGTAGTATAGTCATGAAGAGTTGCAGGAGGGTTGTGTTCATCAAAGCGATGAAAACTGACTGAAAGATGGAGGCTCTACCTGGACCATTGCAATGTTTTTGTTGTGCCCTAATGAATACTACACAGCCCAGGGTCAAATTCATTAGAGTACACAACTGAAAACATTTTGCAATGGAAAACAAAAATGAGCCTTTCCTTCGGTCCCGTTTGCTGCCTAATGAACAGGACCCAGGTTCAGGCATAATGATACTTACTGTCTCCATCCAGTAGCGGTCAAGGTCGATTTGTCTTTGCTGTTTGCTGAGGGTCATCAGCCACCTCCCACCCAGCTTGTTCTTGTCATCCTCCCACATAGGCTTCACCCCATCCTGACACACAGTGGTGGAGGAACGTTAGCGCACAACTTGACCACCAACGTACATCCTGGGCCCGTATTCATGAAGCGTATTACAGTATCTAGGATCAGTTTAGACCATAATGAATAACATTAAAAGGATAAGAGGGACCTGATCCTAGACCAGGGTTTCCTCAAACTCTGTTCTGGCCCCCCTGGGTGCATGTTTGTGTTTTTGCAAAAGCACTACACAACTGATTCAAATAATCAACTAATCATCAAGCATTGATCATTTAAATCAGCTGTCCAGTGTTAGGGCAAAAACGGGCACCCCCCCTGGGGTCCCGAGGGCAAAGTTTGGGAAACACTGTCCTAGATCATCAGTCCTCAGAGGGGCTTTATGTTTTCATTCAACATCATTAACTTGACAACGTACAGAAGAGCGACATGTCCTCTGATAGGATACTGTTTGTTTCAGAAGTCCACTTACCTTAAATAAGCAGTAGTCACAGCCGAAGCCTAACTTACTGGGCTGCTGTATGTGGTTATATAATCTACAACACACAACCAAGAGGCACACTTAAACACAGGCCTACAGATAAAATAATATTAGACACTATGATTATAAAATGATAGTGAGACAATTGATAGTTCCATGCCATTCTCCATTTTGATTTTGGAGAGAAGTCATGAGGCACAACATTCAGGGCACAGATAGCAATACATGGCATAGAACTGCCACAGTTAAAATGTCCATTCTGTAGAATAAATTTCTAGCTGCAAATGAACATTCTGCTCTGCTGAACAGGAAATGGTCCCTTTATTCAACACTGATTGTTATGATGACGACATAGGATGGAGAGGTAGATTAAGGGGTGGTGATGTGGATTAGGAGGGAGGAGGAAGAGGAGCAGAGAGAAAGAGGGAGAGGAAGAGTACTCACGCCCAGAAGTCTTCCACTGTGTCAAACTTTGCGATGAGACGGAGGTTCTCTGTCCAGCTTTTGGTCTTGTCATTTTTGAAATACCACAGCGCCCATCTGAAGTGAGAGGACACAGTCAGAGATTCCCCATCGCACTCCCCGGTCCGCACAGACAGAGGCTTCTATTTGTCTTTAGTGGGCTAATCTTTTACCATCTGCAACTATCAGAGTGACCAGTCAATGTGTCGGTCTGCATATCAACAGCAGTAACAGTTATGGAAATGCATGAATTGATATACATCAGCCAAACCAGGGCTAAATTCTAACATAACAGCAAATGTAATAAAGCGTCCAACAGCAGACCTACAATCAATGACGCGTCCAACAGTCCGTTCTACACAACGTACAGCAAATAAAGGAAAGATTTTCATAGCAACTACTTAATGGGTAGAAAAGGAAGGTTACGGTATGGAATGTTGATGTCATGTTGCTCTGCCTATAAAAATCCATTCTTAAATGGAAGAAGTTTGGAACCACAAAGACCTTTCATAGAGCTGGCCACCCAGCCAAACTGAGCAATCTGGGGAGAAGGGCCTTGGTCAGGAAGGTGACCAAGAACCCAATGGTCACTCTTACAGAGTTCCTCTGTGGAGATGGGAGAACCTTCCAGAAGGACAACCATCTCTGCAGCACTCCACCAGTCAGGCCTTTATGGTAGTGGCCAGACAGAAGCCACTCCTCAGTAAAAGGCACCTAAAGCCCCTCAGACCATAACAAACAAGATTTTCTGGTCTGATGAAACCAAGATCGAACTCTTTCGCCTGAACGCCAAGCGGCATGTCTGGAGGAAACCTGGCACCATCCCTACGGTGAAGCATGGTGGTGGCAGTATCATGCTGTGTTGATGTTTTTCAGCAGCAGGGACTAGGAAACTAGACAAGATTGAGGGAAAGATGAACGGAGCAAAGTACAGAGATCTCCTTGATAAAAACCTGCTCAAGAGCGAGCGCTCAGGATCTTAGACTGGGGCGAAGGTTCACCTTCCAACAGGACAACGACCCTAAGAAGACAGCCAAGACAATGCAGGAGTGGCTTCGGGTCAAGTCTCTGAATGTCCTTGAGTGGCCCAACCAGAGCCCGGACTTGAATCCGATCCAACATCTCTGGAGAGACATGAAAATGGCTGTGCAGCGACGCTCCCCATCCAACTTGAGCTTGAGAGGATCTGCAGAGAATAATGGGAGAAACTCCCCAAATACAGGTGTGCCACGCTTGTAGTGTCATAACCAAGAAGATTCGAGGCTGTATTCGCTGCCAAAGGTGCTTCAACAGGGTCTGAATACTTATATAAATGTGATATTTCAGTTTTTTTTTTATTATTTATACATTTATTATTTATAAATTTGCAAACATTTATAAAAAACGTTTTGCTTTGTCATTATGGGGTATTGTGTATAGATTGAGAGGGGAAAACAATTTAATCCATTTAAGAATAATTCTGTAACATAACAAAACATGGAAAAAGTCAAGGGGCCTAAATACTTTCCGAAGGCACTGTATGTTATTGCCTATGCATTCATTTCCCCATCGTGTACAACAGCAAGTGTAAGTAACATGCATATATACATGTTGAATAGCAGAACCAGGCAGTCTTCCATTGTTCACCAGTCCTACCATTATTATATCATCCCTTTCCCAGGAAGGGCAGTGTTGTAGGGGAGGGGGGGATGAGAGGGAGGGGTGGATAGGGCATGGCCTGAACCCTGTGCCCCCCGCCATACAAAATGTATACCCACGCCCCTCCTGGTCCCTTCCTGAAAAGACCTCCGTGGTTAATTATCACACTGACTATCAGTAGAGAAGTAGGCTAGAGAGGAAGCACTCTAATGTTGCCCCACTGAAACATATGTTATTATTACACAACACCAGTGTTGGGACGAGAAAACACTTGGCGTGACTCGTCTGGTGAACCAGGTTGAGGTCATAGACATATGTAAACAAAAACACTAATGTGTCAGTTAAGGTAAAGTGGTCTACACTACTGCTGTTGGGGTCCTGAAGAAAAGACAAAACTAAAGGGATGTTGAGCCACGTACCCTTAAACAGTGTGTTGAAGTCCAGAACTCCCTACAACACAGTCACACAGTGTGTGTATATTGAGTGACTCCAGACTTCCTAGTCCCTAGCATCACCCAGAAAAACATCAGCAGGAGGAAGAGGTTGCACAAGGCTTGTTTTTTCTCTGGCGGCGGCGGCGTAACCACAAATTAGTCAGAGCTGAAAAGTACCAACTCCAAAACCAATGTTGATCAAAAAGAGGCTTATGTGGTGTGCGTGGCAGGAGGCGTAGGCATGGCTGAATTTTAGAGCCCCCCCCCCCCATCCCATCTTGGCAGTGTAGAATTTCCTGCAATTCTAAACATGTCTCCATGGAGCGGAGCATGTTTTGCAGTWTTAAAGCCAATTTCCTGCAATTCTATGTATTTTTCCATGGCTAATGCTGTGTGTTATTTTGCTTAAACATAATAACAAAAATAAATACTACTAAATTCATTGTTTTGGGAATTTTCAATTCTCCCATTCTATCATTGATGTAGGTGACTGTTAGTTCTCAAAGATAATAAAAAACCTATAGGTACATTATCTTTTCTATATACTTTATATCTGGTTTTAGTTGTGTTCGTTTTATTTATATTATACACTACCGGTCAAAAGTTTCAGAACTCCTACTCACGCAAAGGTTTTTCTTAATTTTTTATATTTCCACATTGTAGAATAATAGATAAACTATTAAACTATTAACTATTAAGTACTGCAGTGCATCTCCTCCTCATGGACTGCACCAGATTTGCCAGTTTTTGCTGTGAGATGTTACCCCACGCTTCCACCAAGGCACCTGCAAGTTCCCAGACATTTCTGGGGGGGAATGGCCCTAGCCTTCACCCTCCAATCCAACAGGTTCCAGATGTGCTCAATGGGATTGAGATCCGGGCTCTTCGCTGGCCATGGCAGAACACTGACATTCCTGTCTTGCAGGAAATCACAAGCAGTATGGCTGGTGGAATTGTCATGCTGGAGGGTCATATCAGGATGAGCACCACATGAGGGAAGAGGATGTCTTCCCTGTAACGCACAGCGTTGAGATGCCTGCAATGACAACAAGCTCAGTCTGATGATGCTGTGACACACCACCCCAGACCATGACAGACCCTCCACCTCCAAATCGATCCCGCTCCAGAGTACAGGCCTCGGTGTAACGCTCATTCCTTCAATGATAAACGCTAATCCGCCCATCCCCCATGGTGAGACAAAACCGCGACTCGTCAGTGAAGAACACTTTTTGCCAGTCCTGTCTGGTGCAGCAACGGTGGGTTTGTGCCCATAGTCGACGTCGTTGCCGGTGATGTCCTGCCTTACAACAGGCCTACAAGCGCTCAGTCCAGCCTCTCTCAGCCTATTGCGGACAGTCTGAGCACTGATGGAGGGATTGTGCGTTCCTGGTGTAACTCGGGCAGTTGTTTGTTTGCCTGTCCCCGCAGGTGTGATGTTCGGATGTACCGATCCTGTGGAGGTTTTGTTACACGTGGTCTGCCACTGCGAGGAACATCAGCTGTCGGCCCCGTCTCCCTGTAGCGTCTCCCTACAGCTGTCTTAGGCGTCTCACAGTACAGACATTGCAATTTATTGCCCTGGCCACATCTGCAGTGCTCATGCCTCCTTGCAGCATGCCTAAGGCACGTTCACGCAGATGAGCAGGGACCCTGGGCATCTTTCTTTTTGTGTTTTTCAGAGTCAGTAGAAACACCTCTTTAGTGTCCTAAGTTTTCATAACTGTGACCTTATTTCCTACCGTCTGTAAGCGTCTTAACGACCGTTCCACAGGTGCATGTTCATTAATTGTTTATGGTTCATTGAACAAGCATAGGAAACAGTGTTTAAACCCTTTACATTTTAGATCTGGTTTAGTTATTTGGTTTTTACGAAATTATCTTTGAAAGACTGTCCTGAAAAAGGGCGTTTCCTTTTTTGCGAGTTCAGCAACCAAAGAAGTATAAACATACCAAAAATACACTGCTCAAAAAAATAAAGAGGAACACTTAAACAACACAATGTACTCCAAGTCAATCACACTCTGTGAAATCAAACTGTCCACTTAGGAAGCAAACTAATTGACAATACATTTCACATGCTGTTGTGCAAATGGATAGACAAAAGGTGGAAATTATAGGCAATTAGCCAGACACCCCCAATAAAGGAGTGATTCTGCAGGTGGTGACCACAGACCACTTCTCAGTTCCTATTGCTTCCTGGTGATGTTTTGGTCACTTTTGAATGCTGGCGGTGCTCTCACTCTAGTGGTAGCATGAGACGGAGTCTACAACCACACAAGTGGCTCAGGTAGTGCAGCTCATCCAGGATGGCACATCAATGCGAGCTGTGGCAAGAAGGTTTGCTTTGTGTCTGTCAGCTAGTGTCCAGAGCATGGAGGCGCTACCAGAGAGACAGGCCCAGTACATCAGGAGAACGTGGAGGAGGCCGTAGGAGGGCAACAAACCCAGCAGCAGGACCGCACCTCCGCCTTTGAGCAGAGAGGAGCACTGCCAGAGCCCTGCAAAATGAACCTCCCAGCAGGCCACAAATGTGCATGTGTCAGCATATGGTCTCACAAGGGCTCTGAGGATCTCATCTCGGTACCTAATGGCAGTCAGGCTACCTCTGGCGAGCACATGGAGGGCTGTGCGGCCCACAAAGAAATGCCACCCCACACCATGACTGACCCACCGCCAAACCGGTCATGCTGGAGGATGGTGCAGGCAGCAGAACGTTCTCCACGGCGTCTCCAGACTCTGTCACGTCTGTCACATGTGCTCAATGTGAACCTGCTTTCATCTGTGAGAGCACCAGCGAATTTGCCAATCTTGGTTCTCTGGCAAATGCCAAACGTCCTGCACGGTGTTGGGCTGTAAGCACAACCCCACCTGTGGACGTCGGGCCCTCTACCACCCTCATGGAGTCTGTTTCTGACCGTTTGAGCAGACACATGCACATTTGTGGCCTGCTGGAGGTCATTTTGCAGGGCTCTGGCAGTGCTCCTCCTGCTCACAAGGCGGAGGTAGTGGTCCTGCTGCTGGGTTGTTGCCTCCTACGGCCTCCTCCACGTCTCCTGATGTACTGGCCTGTCTCTGGTAGCGCCTCCATGCTCTGGACACTACGCTGACAGCACGACAGCAAACCTTTTGCCACAGCTCGCATTGACTGTGCACTCTCGCGCACTCGCACGCTACACTACCTGAGCCACTTGTGTGGGTTGTAGACTCCGTCTCATGCTACCACTAGAGTGAGAGCACCGCCAGCATTCAAAATTGACCAAAACATCAGCCAGGAAGCATAGGAACTGAGGTGTCGTCTGTGGTCACCACCTGCAGAATCACTCCTTTATTGGGGGTGTCTGGCTAATTGCCTATAATTTCCACCTTTTGTCTATTCCATTTGCACAACAGCATGTGAAATTTATTGTCAATCAGTGCTGCTTCCTACGTGGACAGTTTGATTTCACAGAAGTGTGATTGACTTGGAGTTACATTGTGTTGTTTAAGTGTTCCCTTTATTTTTTTGAGCAGTGTATTTTATATTTGAGATTATTCAAATAGCCACCCGTTGCCTTGACGACAGTTTGGCACACTCTTGGCATTCTCTCAACCAGCTTCATGAGGTAGTCACCTGGAATGCATTTCAATTAACAGGTGTGCCTTGTTAAAAGTTCATTTGTGGAATTTCTTTCCTTCTTAATGCGTTTGAGCCAATCAGTTGTGTTGTGACAAGGTAGGGGGGTATCCAGAAGAACGCCCTAGTTGGTAAAAGACCAAGTCCATATTATGGCAAGAACAGCTCAAATAAGCAAAAAGAAACAGTCCATCATTACTTTACAGTCCCTCCAGGATATTTTTGTGATTTCTGTGGTCCAAAAAATGCTAGATTTTGCGGGAGCTATTCTGAAATTCTGCGATGTTTTTTTTTTACACATTAATTTCATATAAAGCAACAAAAAGTAATGTGCTAGGCCGATTTTAAACAGAATACATAATACAAAAACCATTAGAAACATCTAAAGTACTCAATTTTGTTTATTTTTTCAGAACGAACAGCTCTGTCAAAATCCATTCACACATTCACTCACACCTCTCCATCAGACTTGGGGCTTGCTATCAACACGAGATGCGCCTCCCATTCCCACTCCCTCAACAAMAAAAAAAAAGCCCAAATAGATTAAAAGCTGATTAATCGCTTTCAATTTGAGGATTGATTTGTATTCAAAATATTTCAGATTGCGATTTTTTCTGAAAGGGTTGCAAGGGAGATGAAGAACAGAAAACGCAAAAATAGAGTATTGTGGTTAATATGTACTTTTAAAACAGTATTACCATTTCTAAAAAATCCAGAAAGATTTTAACTTAATACGGATCACAGAGTTTAAAACGGCAAAGCTGACAAATTGCACTCAATGCTTTGAGCAACGCTCTCCATAGACAGACTGGGGAGAGCAGAGTGCCGACCACCCTACTAAAGCCAAGGTTAGCGGAGTAAAAGTTTGAGTAAAACGCCACACCTTGATTCTTTCAGCGCTTGCCAGTCGTCCCTGCTACTACTTCAGTCATGGTGAACTGTCGCTGCTGTGGGAACTGTTCTGACAGTCACATATGCTTTGCTGATTCGAAGTGACTTGATTGTCGACTTTCTCTTGTTTCCAAAAAACATTTGGAAATTGTTGTGCACGGTTTTTAGCTGTTATTTTTGTTGGCAAATGAGATTGACTTCTGTTCATTGCACTGCCTGTCAGCCATCACCCATCATCTTCGCACGCGAATAGACTGACAGCAAGGGGGATCGGTAACAGTGCAGTAATTGGTCAAAATTACAAACCCGCTTTTGATTGGACTCTTTTACGTGCAAAAAGTGCGGGAATTGGTCAAAACTGCGAGCTCTCACATAATATGCGCTGATTGGTTGATTTTGCATTGAATTATGTGATTGCAGAATCCTGGAGGGACTGACTTTAAGGCATGAAAGTCAGTCAATACGGAAAATGTAAAGAACTTTGAAAGTTTATTCAATTGCAGTCGCAAAAAACAAGCGCTATGATGAAACTGGCTCTCATGAGGACCGCCACAGGAATGGAAGACCCAGAGTTACCTCTGCTGCAGAGGATTAGAGTTACCAGCCTCAGAAATTGCAGCCCAAATAAATGTTTCAGAGTTCAAGTAACAGACAAATCTCAACATCAACTGTTCAGAGGAGACGGTGTGAATGAGGCCTTCATGGTCAAATTGCTGCAAAGAAACCACTACTAAAGGACACCAATAAAAAGAAAAGACTTGCTTGGGCCAAGAAACACAAGCAATGGACAATTTGGAAATTTGTCCTTTGGTCTGGAGTCCAAATGTGAGATTTTTGGTTCTAACCGCTTGTCTTTGTAATGCGGTGTGGGTGAACGGATGATCTCTGCATGTATATTTCCCACCGTGATGCATGGAGGAGGTGGTGTGGGGGTGCTTTGCTGGTGACACTGATTTATTTATAATTCAAGGCACACTTAACCAGCGTGGCTATCACAGCATTCTGTAACGATATGCCATCCCATCTTGTTTGGGCTTAGTGGGCCTATCAGTTGTTTTTCAACAGGACTATGACCCAACATACCTCCAGGCTCTGTAAGGGCTATTTTACCAAGGAAGAGTAAAATGACCTGGCCTCCACAATCCCCCGACATCAACCAAATTGAGATGTTTGGGATGAGTCGGAACGCAGAGTGAAGGAAAAGCAGCCAACAAGTGCTCAGCATACGTGGAAACTCCTTCAAGACTGTTGGGAAAGCATTCCAGGTGAAGCTGGTTGAGAGGATGCCAAGAGTGTGCAAAGCTGTCATCAAGACAAAGGGTGGCTCCTTTGAAGAATCTCAAATATATTTCGATAAAAAAAAAAATGTGTTGGTTACTATGATTCCATGTGTTTTCATAGTTCTGATGTCTACACTATGATTCAACAAATAGTAAAAATAAAACCAATGAATGAGTAGGTGTTCTAAAACTGGACCGGTAGTGTATATTATATTTATATACACACACATTCATACGTGTACACACACACACAAAACACTGTGGACATAGGTGGCCCTAAATAACGCTTAGGCGGCCTGCCCAAGGATGTCAATGGCAGAAAAATCCCTGCGAATAGAATCTGAAATCCACTGGTCTAGGATCAAGTTTTTCAAACAGGACAAAATACCAGAACTATGGAGTTTTAAAGCATCAGAATGGCCCATAATCTGTGGTTAGGGAGGTACAGCATCCACCTGAGGCAGGGACAGGACAAACAGAAAGGTCTAGAGTGGGTCTACTGAGGCAGTGTTTTATGTCAGCAGTTCTACCCGGTCCGATGTACTGCCTACAGTAGTCTATGGCCTGGCTCCCTATTCAAAAGACAGCCACTCGATTGGATGTGCTAGAACAGAAAAAAGTGATGATATCACAATGTCAAATCTGTAGAGCGCAAGTTTGATCAGCTTTGTTCTTCATCTAGGTTTAGGGCTAAAGCTAGCTGTGAGCATGTGAATGGAAATATTTTAGGAAGCACCAAAGCATTTTGGCCTAGTGAGCGTGACCCTAGTATCCCCATCTGTGTTGTGTTCATTTGGGAACACAATAATAACACGTTTTAAAAGGTTTTGCAACTAATAAAAAAATACTTAATTTCTTATTGGACAAGTCCAGTTCTGATTGTCATTTCCCTTCCGGTTGGTATCTAATGAATGAACATGACCCTGGGGTTTATTCACTAGGAACAAAACGGAAGCCAACAGAACGAAAGAGGGAGGGACCTACCTGAAATTGTCCAATAGAAACTCTTGTTTTTGTTGCAGTACCCCAGCAATGTAATCATTAGTCCAAACAGTTGCGTTTTGCAACAAAAACAAGTTTCTATTGGACAAATTCAGGTTTGTCCCCCCCTAGTGAATATACTCCTGGTGTCAACGCTGAGCAGCAGATGTGTTGTAATCAGCAGCCAGTTGTCAGCAAAGTGGAAATATTGTACCAAACAAGCACCGCTTCCAGCCCAAACAGCTACAGGACAGACATAAGTCACATACAAGTCTTACAGAGCACCCGGGTCAGAGAGAAAGTCTCAGCTATTTAGTGGCGATTCCACTGTAGTGAGTCATGGGCTACAGTGGCAGAGTAAGGAGCCCCTCTCTGTATTTACCTATGGTGAATAATATGGTAATCACAGGCAGAGTAGATTCAATGATGAGACATCTCGTCTAATCCTATCTGTTATGCTATATAAAGCTGATAGCACATGCAACAATCAGTAACACAGGTAGCCTTAAACATAGGCTATTACTTTGCAGAATAACTACCACACAAAAAGTTGTCTCATTTACTAATTGTAATGCACAAAAGCAGACAGACACACGGTACCCATACTTGTTTTGCAGGGGGTGTTTGATGTACTGCTCAGAACCAGTGACCACAGGTGGTGCAGTGGGAATTACTTCAGGTTGGGGCTCTTCTGTTTCAGGTGCATTCTGGATGGGATGACACAGCAAAAACATTCATCAGTACAATATTAGCTGTTTGCAGGAAATCTGACATCCTTAGACCCATCCTGCCAATAGCTCCTAACATCATATCAAAATCAAGGACAATTATGGAAACTAACTGGGGCAGCAGGTAGCCTAGTGGTTAGAGCGTTTGGGCCAGTAACTGAAAGGTTGCTAGATCGAATCCACGAGCTGACATGGTAAAAATCTGTCATTCTGCTCCTGAACAAGTCTTAACTGACTTGCCTAGTTAAACAAAGGTTACATTTAATAAAACTACTACAGACACTAAATACCTGTGCATTATATCTACTACTGAATGATACATACAATGCCTCTACATGTCTACTGAATATCTACCAACATCTCTGTAGGAGATGCTGAAGATCTAGACTTCCACTATTGAAAGATCTAGAACAAGGGGATGTGAGGTGACAATGGCTAGCTGTTTTGTCAATGTGGTTAGCTAGGTAGCTACGTTTTCTGTTCACCTGAGACTAAGCCAAACGTTTGTGTAGTTAGCCATTGCTAATAGCTACTACTACTAGAGAGCCACATGTGATTGAAACTCTTGCTACTACTCGGTAGCTAGCTCCTAAGTAGTTAGCTAGACCGTCCATATGTTTCATCTCTGATTCATTGATTCGCCGCAAGTCATGCGCCTGCTGGATGGGGCTGATTCCAAGATAGCTAACTACTTCAGTTGACTGGATGACTCACTCACTAGTACGTTAACTAGCCAACTAAACCATTTTTAACGTTAACTTCTACAGTTGCTAGTTAGCTAATTCAATAATGTCAGATTGTCGTATAGCTAATTGGGAACAATTTAGCACGCTAACTAGGTTTACAACTAGTAATTCATTCAATTTGGCCCCAAAACAGGTCAATTTGTGCAAAAAAAATGCAGATTCAAATGAGCAAGCCCCATGGCAGCAAGTTAGTTAACGTTAGCTATCAGGCTAGCTAGCTATAGTTAGCAAGGTAACATTCACGTAAAATCTAAGTTAGCTAACACAGCACAGACACACGTGTCTAGATGTCACCATTTTTTATCGTGTAAATAAAACCAATCACAAATACGATCAATAGTTTTGAAAGGACACAGTAACAGTGTAATATATTGAATTGTATTGACTCAATGAACCAAGTAGGAACTACCTAGCTATGTCCAGTCACTCCCTGCCAACAGTCTCCAATGCCACCCCCTAAATCCATCGCTAGCATTGCTGAGCATGTTGGAACCAGACACCCGCACTTTCACAGACCCTGGAGCAAAATATTCCGTTAAAACCTGGTAGATTTAAATCCTATAAGATGAAACTTAACGAAATAAAAAAAGGATGGATTCTACATTCAGTTTTTATTCGTGAAATGTCCACATACCTCGATCTCGCTTACCGGCTCCGAAGTCGCCATCTTGCCTGTAAAAATGATCCTGTCCGTTCGGAGCTGGTGCGTCACGAATCACTCAAAAATATACGGAAGCCTTTTTAGCTCAAGAGCATGTGAATGGCAGAAAGCCCGCTATCTCTGACAGTAGACTTTTCATACGCAGGCATATTATCACTATTTATTCCAATTATAATACTACAAATATTTAAGTCTCCACTACACTGTGACAAAGGAATGGACCCGGGGAATCTATCTTTTTTTGTTCTACTGGTTACCATCTATTCCCAAAAGTACATTCTTGAGGGCCTACACACACATATCTAATCAGGGGTATTGCCATCTGTTATGTTCACCTGAGACTGCATGCACGCGCGCGCGCGCACACACACACACACACACACACACACACACACACACACACACACACACACACACACACACGTATTATAGTTTGTATACCTTGAAGTCACTTATTGTCAATAAAGCAAAAAGACACACAACAAGTCCAAAATATAAATACATCTTTATTTCAAAATCACCAGAGGGCAGCCATTGACAGGAATGCTGAATTTAGTATTTTCTCAAAACTGATATACACCTTAGTTATGTACAGTCATTTTGTCAATCAGTTGCAAAATAACAAGACTGTTATCTACAAACCATGAATAGTACAGTAAAACTGTCAGTTCCACATGAAATGTGTATTTTATACAGTTTTATTCCAATAAAAACCTTTGAGTTTTAAAATGCTGGTGCTAGTTTTTCCTCCTTGATGTACATGTAGGTTACCACAGTTTTCAAGTCACACATAATGGTAGAACCAAGAAATCTTCAAGTGAAACAATTACAAAAGTTTATTCTCTTACAAACTGTCTTATGTAAAGCTGGAAACATTTTAAAGTGACTGTTTTCTACCACATTATTAACTTGCAACGGCCTACATTCAATATAATGTAATAGACTATATATGTACTGCAGCTACTTTGTATAAAATGCATTCAATCTATGTGTCAACATTTATCTCAGAAGAAAAATCTAAGTATATGGTTTGATTTTGTCAAGCGGTTGACAACATTATTGGAAGAAAGAGAGTTGTGTTAGGAGACTGTGTGTGCCCTAGTTGGGTTGAAGCCTGGGTAAATGAACAACCTCACACCTGAGAAACAAAGAGAAAAATCACAGACATTAAAAAAAACATATATCCAGATCTGTGTATTACTCAAATGAAAGCACCAGTGAAATATGCTTTATCTGCATTAGATCCAGCATATAACTGAGACAGATCAATACAACAGATGCCTAATCAATTGCAGTATTAGTGAATGGGCCCATATTTTCATGGTTATGATGGACTAATGTGAGCATTGATGAATACCCTACATGGTTGCCCCTATCAAAGCAGGTTTATACTGTATACCGCAGAGGTCTACTGTCTGACTCAATACGCAATAGATCTAGAACTTATGATGAAAAGATGCAGAGAATTGATGCTACTCTGTAACTCTGTTCAAGTTGACCAGTGACAAGATTGAAGTACTGTAGTACATAATGCATTCAGGACAGAGACGGTAGAGCACAAAGGTATGGCATGCCCATCCAGAAGGGAAACAGCAAATGCTAGTCATACAAAAAGCATCATAACATCACCCCTAGAATAAACACAGGCGTTTGTCAGTGCAGCATCACATTGTGACCAGTTAGCACCATCAGAATGTAAGTACATTTCGACCCTGGAACAGTATGCCACCAGCATTGAGCTTGGTTCTATTTCAATAGCCTTCTATCCAGGATTTTCAAATTAATTTGAATGAATAAGATTGAATTGGAAAATTCTCTCTGAATATTACCGTTATTTTCTGAAATGACACGAGTTAAGAAACAGTTATGTAAATGGTATGTAAACAACGTTTTAACAACATTTCAACACTGTAACAGCAGCTGAAATGATCTGAGGAGTGTTTTATTCTGTCAGAGCAGCTTCACCCAAAGAGTAAAGACGAGGCAATGAGAAACAACAAAGGGTTTGGTTGGTTTTCTCTCCACTTGTATAATGTATTTATACCCAGTATATGGACAAACATAAGTGCCAATCAATGCCCTAGTCAGTTAAAAAGAGAGGATAGAGATGCTGTCACCGCCTGTAAGAAACATACAATAATATAGTCACCATTTCTGAACAGGTTTTATGTGGTCTTTTTAGCTGTGTCTGTATCAAAAACAGACACGTCCTGTTTAAAACACTCTGGAAGTTCAGACAGTAAACCAGACCTGGGTTAAAATAGTATTTCAAATGGGCCTCCCGGGTGGCGCAGTGGTCTAGGGCACTGCATCACAGGGATATCCTTGTCTCATCGCGCACTAGCGACTCCTGTGGCGGGCCGGGCGCAGTGTGCGCTAAGGAGGTCGCCAGGTGCACGGTGTTTCCTCCGACACATTGGTGCGGCTGGCTTCCGGGTTGGATGCGCGCTGTGTTAAGAAGCAGTGCGGCTTGGTTGGGTTGTGTTTCTGAGGACGCATGGCCTTTGACCTTCGTCTCTCCCGAGCCCGTACGGGAGTTGTAGCGATGAGACAAGATAGTAACTACTAACAATTGGATACCACGAAAAGGGGGTAAAATTCAAAAAATATATAAATAAAATGCTATTTCAAATATCCCAATTACTTTCCCATACATTCAAAGTAATTATTTGAAAAGACAAGTAGTTGCATCTGGAAATTTGGAAAGTATTTGAAAATACTCAAATACACTGATGCAAATACATTCCCATGCATTTAACCCAGGTATTTGAAAATAATATTTTACATAAGTATTTGAAAATACTATCAATTTGGTTTTTACAATCAACCATTAAAATACTCAAATAAAAGTACTTATTTTGGGCTGTGTATTTTGAAAATACTCAAATACACAGAAAAAAAGCATTTTAAATACCAGATACTCAAATACACATGTATTTGAACCCAGGTCTTCAGTGAACATACATGGTTATCCAGATTCATAAAAATTAAGTGTCGTTGACAACAAGCACCATAATCTGACACAATCTTTATATGCAGCATTTCATAATTGCTTAGTAAGCCAGTTTTTTTTGTGAGACTGATATGTAATTTATAATGTTACAAATTCATAGTTGAATTAAATCATTCTACAACAAAAAAACGAACAGGTTTCAAACAAGCTGTCGGATATATCTCTCTATCTGTACATATTGGAACGGGACCTTTTTCAAGTTATGAAAAATAAAAAAGTGCTTTTTCAATATGTCATCATATCATATCTATCTGTACGTTGAACAAAAAGACAAAAACGATCCAGCCCAAAACAAGGTAGTAAAGTTCCTTCATGACCACCAATAGAGGAACGGGAAGAGAAGGAAAAGCACCATGCTACATGGGTACATTATTTTCACATAAAACTAGAGTAAATGTGTGTAGTCTAGTCTGACATACTGTGTAATATGTGGTGTGTTTATCAAAAGTTGCTGCTACAGATGGCACCATTACATGATCAATCATTGATAAAACTCCTTTTGTGAAAAGAGCACTCTTGGCTGAAACAAAGACCATAGAGACTTGACATGAGTGTTTACTAGTGTAAAATGCTGGATGACAGCAAAATTGCAGTAAACAGGCTTGCATCAAGAAATAAAATAAAAAAAATAGTTTTTTAAAATAGGCCGGAATAAATAATCACATCTTGTTTGTTCTTATTAATCAAGTTGTATTTAAAACCAGTTTATAAACGTATTTAAAATTGGCTCTGAGCACCATCTCTTTACATGAAAAAAACAGACCCCAAAAATCATCACCAAACACTAAAAGTCACAGTTAAAAACCCACAAACGATATTCTTCCTCATCCCTTTGAAAGCAGAGACGAAGAGAAACAAAAATAAACAGACAGACGTTTGGAAAAAGTAACACAATGAAATAACACAGAAAAAGGAGATTAGAAGTGTAAAGTTGATTGAGGTAAGGCAGTAGCACAGGGTGGTGTGTGTGTGTGTTAAAATGTAATCGCTGTATGTGTCTGTGAGTGAGTGTGTGCTTGTGTACGTGTGTGTACATAACAGTATCATGTCCAGCGGTTGTAGGGGCCCGTGACCTGTGTCAGAGCATAAGGGGACACAGTGACCACCCCATCCCGCGCTACGGTCACCGCCTGCCGGGTAGGAACCTTCAACACCCCTTTCTTCTCCTCCGGGCCCTCCTCTTCTACCTCCTCCTCAGGCTCCACACTCTCAGCCCCGGCCCCCTTCCCCCTCTTCCCCTTCCCCTTGACCGGGCTAACCTCTTCCAGGTCCAGGCCCATCCCTAGCCTCTCAGCCTCCTCCTCCCTCTCCCGCTCCCTCCGGGCCATCTTTGCCTCCCACATGTGCAGGCCGTGGTCAGGCTCGTTGAGGGACTTGTGCTGGTAGAAGACCAGGGAGATGCGGGTGGGGTGACTGCGGTCGGGTCGGAGGATGGGGGTGGTGGCGTGGAGCTCTCTGCGTGCGCACTCAATCAGGATGGAACCGTGGGAGGGAGCCACCGCCACCCCGCCAATGTCACTGTCCAGGAAGTTGTGCTCGCTGTCTGACCACACCTCTTCCTGTTCCTGTTTGACCTCTTCCGGGTTGGGGAAGAGAGGGGGAGTGGCCTGAAGGGGGAGATGAGGGGGATGGGGGGCACAGTGGGGGAGATGAGGGGGATGGGGGGCACAGTGGGGGAGGTCATGACCTCCATGACCTTTAACCCCGTCCCCGATCTCCTCCGCTGCCCTGGGGAGCCCGTTGAGTCTGCTGTGGAGGCCCTCTGGGTATGGGAGGGGGGCGGAGGAGGAGGAGGAGGAGGATGGAGGAGGAGTACTGTGGCCGTGGAGGGGTCTGACGAGAGGGGAGCAGTGCACCTCGTTGGGTTCCATTTTAAACGTCCTGGGGGGGTAGTCGCCAGGTGTCCCACATCTCTCAGTGTTCGCCAGCTGCTTTCTGATGAGTCCTGGGGAGTAACCATTTACAGCCTCTCCCATTGTCTTATAATGGAGGGGGGAACCATTGCACTGGGCCCCTAGTGGCCCTCTGTATCCGTACTGGGTGGAAGGCATGCCGGGACGATGGGGGGAAAGAGCCTCCATCCCTGGGGTGGATCTTCCTGGAGGAGTGGGGTAGGTGGGAGTGCTGTGGTGGTAAGGGCTAGGGGAGTTAGACTCTGGAGCATAGGCACCCACACTTCCTGGTGTGAAAGAGCTGTAGAAGGACTGAGGCTCTGCTTTGAACGAGGAGGACTGATCCACTGATGAAGTGCTTTTGGAACCTGTAAGGTGAAATATACAAACCAGGATCAAGCTTTTTATTGTAAGAGAAATGCAGAAAATCAATCAACCAATTTATCAATGAATCAATTAGTAAATCATTAATAAATAAATGTATCTACCAACCAACTGATTAATCATTCATTCAACCAATCAACCAACCAACCAATCAATCAACCAACTAATCAACCATCAAATCAACCAACCAGAGGTCTCTACCTTTGTTGGTGCTCTCTGTCTTGACCTTGCCCGGGGTTAGTGGACTCTGTCCAGGCTTCCTGTCCTGAGCTGCAGCCTGTTTGTCAGCCTGGGCCTTCAGCTTGGCCTCCTGCTTCCTCTTACGGGCTGATTTCACCGGCTCAGCCAGCAGACGCACCTGATGATGATATAAACATGGTAAAAGCTTTTATCAAGTGGTTTGAAGTAAACACGCAAATACAGCACATCCCACTGGGCACAGACATCATTTCAATGTCTGGTTTGGATTTACATTTGGTTGAATTTCACCATGTCAATGGATTTAGGTTAAAAGTTGGTTGAAAAAAAACTTTTTGCAAATCCAATCAGTTTTCCACGAGAATTCAACACCATCACATAGATTTTTTGTTGTTGAAATGACATGGAAACAATGTTGATTTTGCCCAGTGGGATGTGACTCGTGCAAGATCAAACCCAAAACTCTCCAATTGGCATGGTCTTGACGCCAACTCATTTCAATCCCGTAGAGTGCAAGGCTAACCAACCCTCATCGGGGTGAGCAACTGGAGGTTGATTAGTAGAATCAAGTGTGTTAGAGCAAGGCTGGAACAAAAGCCTGCATACCCAGTAAGCACAGGAGGAGGATTGGCAACCCCGTGTAACAGCCCCTGCCTCCTGGTTCTCTACAGAGGGTAAGAACCGATTTAGGGTGAAGTAGACGCTGATCTCTTGGGTCAGTTTCGTATTTTCCCCACTAATGGTTACTGTTAGGATTAGATGAGAGGAAGCTGCTCCTAGATCTGCATCTAGGGGAAACTTAGGAAAGCGTAGGAACCTACCTCTCTGGGGAAGGCTGACAGCACCTGCAGGGCCCCAGTCTGGATCTTGTCCCACTGGCCATCGGCACGGCCAAACTCATCCCTCTGTGAGATCTTATAGAGGGGTAGGACGTGGAGCTGTTCATCCTCAGGGATGTTACGCACCGCACGGTTGTCCTCCTTGGTTAAAGTGCAAACCTGCAGGAGGGTCAGACAACAATACATTTTACATGAATGGAAAAGACTAGCAAAGTATCTGAGAGTTTCTGGGATAAAATGCCTACAGTATCTTGGTTGAAGTGAAAACGTGTGAGGTGACCAAAAAGGGCATGACATCTCATATCAATTTTTGTTTCCACTATGGATTTTTTAAAATGATTTGATAGTGACATTTGTCTAAGATAATGTTGAATTCTGCTTCCAATGGCCCAGTTACAGTATGTCCATTAACGCACAAAACACGACCACAACACTAACTCTCAACGGTGTTGTCCATTAAAATGCTGGCACAAGAAGCAAGTGTGTGTAAGTATTTGTGTTTCTCTCAGTGTGCGTGAGTGAGCGAGCGTATGTATGTACCAACAAAAATGAGAAAGCCTACAGGGAGGAGGTTAGAGCCCTGGCGGAGTGGTGTGCGGAAAATAACCTCTTCCTCAACGTCAACAAAACTAAGGAGCTGATCATGGACGACAGGAGACAGAAGAGGGAGCACACTCCCATCCTCCTYGACGGGGCCGCAGTGGATATGGTCAAAAGTTTATTGTTCCTCAGCATGCACATCACGGAAGACCTGAAATGGTCTCACCACACCAACATTGCGGTGAAGAGGGCGCAACAGTGCCTCCAGAACCTCAGGTGGCTGAAGAACTTCCCTCACAAACTCCTACAGATGCACCATTGAGAGCATTCTGTCAGGCTCCATCACGGCCTGGCACGGAAACTGCACCGCAATCAAACGCATGGCTCTCCGGAGTGTGGCTAGGTCAGCTCAAAGCATCGCCGGCAGCACGATGCCTGCCCTCTAGGACATCTACAGTCTCGGTGTCAAAGGAAGGCCAAGAAGATCATTAAGGACCTCAGTAACCCGAGCCACGGACTGTTCAATCGGCAACCGTCTGACAGAAAGAGAGAGTACAGGTACATCCAAGCCCAACCAGACCATCAGACTGTTGGACAGCTTCTATTCCAGACATCAGACTGTTGAACAGCTTCTATTACCAGACCATCAGACTGTTGAACAGCTTCTATTACCAGACCATCAGACTGTTGAACAGCTTCTATTACCATCAGACTGTTGAACAGCTTCTATTACCAGACATCAGACTGTTGAACAGCTTCTATTACCAGACCATCAAGACTGTTGAACAGCTTATATTACCAGACCATCAGACTGTTGGACAGCTTCTATTTCCAGACCATCAGACTGTTGAACACTTCTATTACCAGACCATCAGACTGTTGAACAGCTTATATTACCAGACCATCAGACTGTTGAACAGCTTCTATTACCAGACCATCAGACTGTTGAACAGCTTATATTACCAGACCATCAGACTGTTGGACAGCTTCTATTCCAGACCATCAGACTGTTGAACAACTTCTATTACCAGACCATCAGACTGTTGAACAGCTCTTATTTCCAGACCATCAGACTGTTGAACAGCTTCTATTACCAGACCATCAGACTGTTGAACAGCTTCTATTACCAGACCATCAGACTGTTGAACAGCTTATTTACCAGACCACATCAGTACTATTGAACAGCTTCTATTACCAGACCATCAGACTGTTGAACAGCTTCTATTACAGACCATCAGACTGTTGAACAGCTTCTATTCCAGACCATCAGACTGTTGGACAGCTTCTATTACCAGACCATCAGACTGTTGACAGCTTCTATTACCAGACCATCAACTGTTGAACAGCTTCATTTCCAGACCATCAGCTGTTGAACAGCTTCTATTTCCAACCATCAGACTGTTGAACAGCTTCTATTACCAGACCATCAGACTGTTGAACAGCTTCTATTCACCAGACCATCAGACTGTTGAACAGCTTCTATCACCAGACCATCAAACTGTTGAACAACTTCTATTACCAGACCATCAGACTTGTTGAACAGCTTCTATTCACGACCATCAGACTGTTGAACAGCTTCTATTTCCAGACATCGACTGTTGAACAGCTTCTATTACCAGACCATCAGACTGTTGAACAGCTTCAATTTCCAGACCATCAGACTGTTGAACAGCTTCTTATCACCAGACCATCAGACTGTTGAACACTTCTATTACCAGACCATCAGACTGTTGAACAGCTTCTATTTCCAGACCATCAGACTGTTGAACAGCTTCTATCACCAGACCATCAGACTGTTGAACAACTTCTATTACCAGACCATCAGACTGTTGAACAGCTTCTATCACAGACCATCAGACTGTTGAACAACTTCTATACCAGACCATCAGACTGTTGAACAGCTTCTATCACCAGACCATCAGACTGTTGGACAGCTTCTATTACCATCAGACTGTTGAACAGTTTCTATTACCAGACCATCAGACTGTTGAACAGCTTCTATTCTCCAGACATCAGACTGTTGGACAGCTTCTATTACCAGACCATCAGACTGTTGAACAGCTTCTATTACCAGACCATCAGACTGTTGAACAGCTTCTATTTACCAGACCATCAGACTGTTGAACAGCTTCTATTTCCAGACCATCAGACTGTTGAACAGCTTCTTATTACCAGACCATCAGACTGTTGAACAGCTTCTATTACCAGACCATCAGACTGTTGAACACTTCTATTACCAGACCATCAGACTGTTGACAGCTTCTATTACCAGACCATCAGACTGTTGAACAGCTTCTATTACCAGACCATCAGACTGTTGAACAGCTTCTATTACCAGACCATCAGACTGTTGAACAGCTTCTATTACCAGACCATCAGACTGTTGAACAGCTTCTATTACCAGACCATCAGACTGTTGAAGCCCTTCTATTACCAGACCATCAGACTGTTGAACAGCTTCTATTACCAGACCATCAGACTGTTGAACAGCTTCTATTACCAGACCATCAGACTGTTGAACAGCTTCTATTACCAGACCATCAGACTGTTGAACAGCTTCTATTACCAGACCATCAGACTGTTGAACAGCTTCTATTCAGACATCAGACTGTTGGACAGCTTCTATTCCAGACCATCAGACTGTTGAACAGCTTCTATTACCATCAGACTGTTGACAGCTTCTATTACCAGACCAATCAGACTGTTGAACAGCTTCTATACCAGACCATCAGACTGTTGAACAGCTTCTATTACCAGACCATCAGACTGTTGAACAGCTTCTATTACCAGACCATCAGACTGTTGAACAGTTCTATTACCAGACCATCAGACTGTTGAACAGCTTCTATTACCAGACCATCAGACTGTTGAACAGCTTCTATTACCAGACCATCAGACTGTTGAACAGCTTCTATTACCAGACCATCAGACTGTTGAACAGCTTCTATACCAGACCATCAGACTGTTGAACAGCTTCTATTACCAGACCATCAGACTGTTGAACAGCTTCTATTACCAGACCATCAGACTGTTGAACAGCTTCTATTACAGACCATCAGACTGTTGAACAGCTTCTATTACCAGACCATCAGACTGTTGAACAGCTTCTATTACCAGACCATCAGACTGTTGAACAGCTTCTATTACCAGACCATCAGACTGTTGAACAGCTTCTATTACCAGACCATCAGACTGTTGAACAGCTTCTATTACCAGACTCAGACTGTTGAACAGCTTCTATACAGACCATCAGACTGTTGAACAGCTTCTATTACCAGACCATCAGACTGTTGAACAGCTTCTATTACCAGACCATCAGACTGTTGAACAGCTTCTATTACCAGACCATCAGACTGTTGAACAGCTTCTATTACAGACCATCAGACTGTTGAACAGCTTCTATTACCAGACCATCAGACTGTTGAACAGCTTCTATTACCAGACCATCAGCTGTTGAACAGCTTCTATTACCAGACCATCAGACTGTTGAACAGCTTCTATCACCAGACCATCAGACTGTTGAACAGCTTCTATTTACCGAGACCATCAGACTGTTGAACAGCTTCTATTACCAGACCATCAGACTGTTTGAACAGCTTCTATTACCAGACCATCAGACTGTTGAACAGCTTCTATTACCAACCATTAGAA
>NC_036865.1:25806073-25813901 GCF_002910315.2 Salvelinus sp. IW2-2015 | reverse complement strand
GACCATCAGACTGTTGAACAGCTTCTATTACCAGACCATCAGACTGTTGAACAGCTTCTATTACCAGACCATCAGACTGTTGAACAGCTTCTATTTCCAGACCATCAGACTGTTGAACAGCTTCTATTACCATCAGACTGTTAAACAGCTTCTATTACCAGACCATCAGACTGTTGAACAGCCATCAATAATCGTCTACCAGGTGATGCACAGACAACACACACACATAAACTATCACACACATACAGACACAGACACAGACACATACAGACACAGACACATACAGACACACACACACTCACAGCCAACGATAATGTCCGATTTTATACAGACATTTAACCACTGGATACTACTGGTTTACACTGTGTATTTAAATACTGTATTCTAGACATACCTGTAGCTCATTGTAATATTTCTACTATTGTACATCGCATTTTAGTGACACTTTATACACACCGCAGGTCAGTCTAATATATCTACTGCTGTACATATCATTCTTAGTATATATTGTCTCAATGAATCTGGTGTAGATACTTGTAGATTGCATTTGAACTACTGTTACAGTGTTATTTGGGTTCTTAATCTGATCCGTTCCAATTATTTCTTCATTTGTTTTATTATCTGTGTACTTGTTTAACATTTTACTGAATTTAGAAGCTAGTAACATAAGCATTTCGCTAAACATCTGCTAAACTGTGTACGGGACCAATCAACTTTGATTTGATTTGACCTGTGTCTATGTCTCTGTTTGTTTGACAGCGAATATGTGTGTGCATGTGAATCCAGCCATGTGAGGAGCATACCACAGTGCTGCCGTTGTTCATGTTCTGTGTGTCTTTGTGAGCGTGGGCGCAGAAATCCACACATGCCGTGACCCCGGAGAAAGGTCGGCCCGCACTCCGACCCAGCCTGCAATCCTGGCCCGCCTGCTCCAGATCCACCTGGTTTTGGAAGGCCTCTGGGGCCAGTCTCTGGTAGACAGGACCCAGGTCTGTGGCCAGGTTCTGCAGACGATGCTCCAGCTTCACCTCCTGAACACAGATCAGACAGACAACACACAGATCAGAGGTAGAGTGGGACAAATACGAACAGTAACAGATGAGGGAAAAGCTGTGTGAAATTAAAGGAGAGCCCCGGGAGAATCCCTGAAATCCCAGTTTCAGCCACTGTTGTCCTTGTCAGWCTTTGGCTGTCATACCCACCTGAGGCCACTAGGCGGTGTCTATTAGCCATTTTAACATGCCAAGAAGACTATTCACTGAGGAATATCTATTCTAAACCATTGTTTATGAAGCTATAACAAGACATACATTAGCAAAGTAGAGAGCTAGGGTCTAGGCATATAGGGAAGGGGCTAGGGTTTATTTTCCGACCAGGCTCTCAAATCTAAGTAAGGGTGTCAAACTCAATTTCTAGAGCGCCACAGTGTCTGCTGGTTTTTCCGCTCTTTCCCTTAAGATAGCTCTGACCCGACCAAATGTACATAGAAATGTGAGTTATAGATCTGTCATTCTCATCAAAAGCAAGTCTAAGAAGCAGTAGATCTGTTCTATGAGCAATATTTCTATGCATTTTAGCGTCTTTTACTTTCAGTTTTGTAAGCCAGCTTAAAAAGGCTGAAAATACAAATCAAATTTCAAATCAAATTGATTTATAAAGCCCTTCTTACATCAGCTGATATCTCAAAGTGCTGTACAGAAACCCAGCCTAAAACCCCAAACAGCAAGCAATGCAGGTGTAGAAGCACGGTGGCTAGGAAAAACTCCCTAGGAAGGCCAGAACCTAGGAAGAAACCTAGAGAGGAAAACCAGGCTATGAGGGATGGCCAGTCCTCTTCTGGCGTGCCAATATGTTTGTTAATGGAAAATATATTTCACAGCGGTTTAGATGGTATAATGATATCTACACTATACTGGCTTGTTTTGTCACAAACTAAAATTAGGAGAACTATTAGAATTTTAGCAACCAGGAAATGGCACAGCGATTTCTATTTTTGTGTAGCTTTAATTAGGAAAATACGTGCAAGGGAGGGATGAAGATCTGCTGACACTGTGGCTGGCCCTAGAGGAATGAGTTTTGACGCAGTTTGACTGGAGTGTCCTGGTCCTCACCTCCTGCGGCATGTCTCCCAGAAGGCGGAACTTGCGGGGGATCTTGCTGCGGGCGAACTTGCAGCCGTTGAAGTACATACTCCAGGAGCAGCCGAAGGAGAAGGAAGCGCCGCAGGTGTTCGGGTCCACACCCTGGCAAGCACACGTCCGACTGGAGAGAAACGGAGGGAGAGAGATGGAGAGAAGGGGAGATGGAGATGAGGGGGAGAGATGGGGAGAAGGAGGAGAGATGGGAGAGGGAGGAGAGGGGGAGATGGAGAGTGATGGGGAGAGGAGGAGAGAGGGAAGGAGGGAGAGAGATGGGGAGAGGAGGAGAGAGAGGAGGGAGAAAGATGGGGAAGGGAAGGAGGAGAGATGGGGAGAGGGAGGAGAGGGGGAAGATGGAGAGTGATGGGAGAGGGAGGAGAGAGGGGAAGGAGGGAGAGAGATGAAGGAGAGAGAGGAGGGAGAAAGATGGGGAGAGGGAAGGAGGGAGAGAGATGGGGAGAGGGAGGAGAGGGGGAGATGGAGAGTGATGGGGAGAGGAGGAGAGAGGGAAGGAGGGAAGAGATGGGGAGAGGGAGGAGAGAGAGGAGGGAGAAAGATGGGGAGAGGGAAGGAGGGAGAGAGATGGGGAGAGGGAGGAAGAGAGGAGGGAGAAGATGGGGAGAGGGAAGGAGGGAGAGAGATGGGAGAGGGAGGAGAAGAGAGGGAGAAAGATGGGAGAGAGGAGGGAGAAAGATGGGGAGAGAGAAGGAGGGAGAGAGATGGGGGAGAGGGAGGAGAGAGAGGAGGGAGAAAGATGGGGAGAGAGAGGAGGGAGAAAGATGGGGAGAGGGAAGGAGGAGAGAGAATGGGGAGAGGGAAGGAGGGAGAGAGATGGGAGAGGGAAGGGAGAGGAGAGAAGGATGGGAGAGGGAAGGAGGAGAAGGAGGGAGAGAGATGGGGAGGGGAAGGAGGAGAGAGATGGGGAGAGGGAAGGAGGGAGAGGATGGGGAGAGGGAGGAAGAGAGGAGGAGAAGATGGGGAGAGGAAAGGGAGAGAGATGGGAGAAGAGGAGAGAGAGAGATGGGGGAGGGAGAGGAGGGAGAGAGATGGGGAGAGGAAAGAGAGGGAGAGAGATGGGAGAGAGAGGATGGGGAAAGGGAGGAGAGAGAGGAGGGAGGAGATGGGGAGAGGAGGAAGGGGAGAGAGATGGGGAGAGAATGGGGAGAGGGAGAGAGAGAGAGATGGGGAGAGGGAGGAGAGAGAGAGATGGGGAGGAGGGAGGAGAGAGGAGGGAGAGAGATGGGAGAGGGAAGGAGGGAGAGAGATGGGGGAGAGGGAGGAGAGAGAGGAGGGAGAGAGATGGGGAGAGGGAAGGAGGGAGAGAGATGGGGAGAGATGGGGAGAGGGAGGAGAGAGAGGACGGAGAGAGATGAGGAGAGGGAGGAGAGAGCGGGAGATGAGGTGAGACAATCAGTAGATCCCTGGCACACAACTGCAGAGAGCGGGAAAGAGACAGGTCACTATCTAGAATGCCAGAAAGAAAATAACTCACTCCTTTGTTATGACAATAATAGTTCTATGAATGTAAATGTGTATGTGTAAGCCTATTATTAAATAATAGGTAAAAGTATTTTCTTTCAGTAACTCACTCCTCGTTGAGTGCGCAGCGCCGGCTGGTGGGGGAGCCGTATTTACAGAGAGTCTGGGTGAGCTCCTGGTACAGACTGTCTGCCACGCCCCGGGGGATTGCCTCCCAGTGCCAAAGATAGAATCACCACCACAGCACTCTCACAGTGGTGCCCTGCCCCGGTGTCTCACACAGACCACACAGCAACTTCTCTCTCCTCACTGCCCCGACGGATCACCTGGGGGAGAGAGAAGGGTACTACACAGACATGAAGATGTGTATACACACACACAGCCACATACAAACACACACGTGTGCATCACACCACACACACACACACACACACCACACACACCCACACACACAACACACACACACACACCACACACACACACACACACACACACACACACACCACACACCACACACACACCACACTAACACACACACACACACACCACACACACACACACACACACACACACACACACACAGCCACCATACAAACACACACTGTGCATACACACACACACGGCATGCCACAGATCCCACACACACACACCACACACATCTACCGAGGTTCCACACTACACACACACACACAGCACACACACACAGATCACACTATCACAGCGACCACCATCATGTCTCTATTACTCGACTCGTCAGGTTTATAAGGTAATACTCTCTCAGGGTATTAGTAATCATTCTCCCACATCTCGATCGTAGACCGTCAAACACACACACACACACACACACAACACCACACACCCACACACACCACAACACAACAAGACACACCACACACACACACACTACACTATCATACACGACTAAATCCACACAGGTACTACCCACTTGGCGAATGGGACAGCCCTGGAGAAGGTGCGCCCTTCTTTCCCAGTATATCACGCACATCCACCTTCCACCCTTACTGCCTTCCCTTTCTCTCCATACCTTTGAACACACACAGCGATAACATACATCATATATTAACGGCTTTTCACACGTCTCACCTTAAAACATAAAAACACAATCGTTTCAGAAATGTCATCTCTCCCCATATCTGTGACCATCAGCACTACAATCTTGCAATGACTGTCAATACAGCCACAAATCACATTTTGAGAACTTTAGCAAAAGACAGTGGGACTACATCAATAGCCAAAATGCAGCAAAAGTTTTTGGAACAACTCAAAACAAGTAAAAACTGTTTAAAACTAAAGCACTGATGTCATTCAGCAGAAACTACAGAGCAGAGACTCTCCTCATGGGCCCCTCGACTCGGCCCATGAGGTTTCCTGTTCTAACACGCAGGGTGTGTGTGTGTGTTTTTGTATGTGTGAATATGTATCTCTGTGTGTGTGTGGCAAGCTTGGTGCTGCTTTCCTTCAGCGACAGCCTCTATAATATAATATATGAGCTATAATATGACTGTAAGCCCCACCTCATTCCATGAACACCACGAGCCCTGTGGGATACCAGGCCTTTGGCAGGGCAGGTGGTTCACTGAGTACACTGATAGGACAAAACATTAAGAACACCTTCCTAATATTGAGTTGCACCCCTACCCCTTTTGCTCTCAGAACAGCCTCAATTCGTCAGGGCATGGACTCTAAAGGTGTCGAAAGCGTTCCACAGGGATGCTGGCCCGTGTTGACTCCAATGCTTCCCACAGTTGTGTCAAGTTGGCTGGATGTCCTTTGGGTGGTGGACAATTCTTGATACACACGGGAAACTGTTGGGCATGAAAAAC
Organism: Salvelinus sp. IW2-2015; assembly: GCF_002910315.2. Classification (NCBI taxonomy): domain Eukaryota; kingdom Metazoa; phylum Chordata; class Actinopteri; order Salmoniformes; family Salmonidae; genus Salvelinus; species Salvelinus sp. IW2-2015. Next base: position 25,808,440 of record NC_036865.1, on the reverse strand, counting down.
CCTGCAGCGGTGCAGTTCTTTACACAAACCATTGCGCCTGGTACCTACTACCATACCTCTTTCAAAGGCACTTCAATCTTTTATCTTGGGCATTCTCCCTCTGAATGGCAAACATACACAATCCATGTCTCAATTGTCTCAAGGCATAAAAATCTTCTTTAAMCTGTCTCCTCCCCTTCATCTACACTGATTGAAGTGGATTTAACAAGTGACATCAATAAGGGATCATAGCTTTCACCTGGATTTGTACACTGTTCCAGAATTATATATTTTATGCCATTTTTACATTTTTCTGTCATTTTTTCATTGGAGGGGTTACAGGTACAATATTTAAATTCCTATCATTTCATATTCCATATATCTGTATTATTTCATATGTTGTACCTGTGGGCTGCCACTCGGAAGAAACATTTAAAAAGAATRGAAAATAAAATAAAAAACATTACAAAAGGTACACAACTACAAAGTATTGATCATTTTGATCATATTTTAAATAAGTAATAATAAATTCTGTATAAACATGAAAAAAAAGAAAAAAGAAGTGGGCCTCCACACCCAACCTCCCATCCCATTCCTCCAACCAAGTCAAGTATATTTGTCCAGGCCTCAATTGTTCCTTGACTAGCACCATTAATATACATGACGTCAGAGCTCAGGGTCTCCGCTTCACAGCTCTGTATGGGTTTTGACTGACAGACGTTCTGAACTTGAGCACCGTGCGACAAAAAGTGCCCTCCATCCCCTCTGGTAATTGGGCAACTTTTACATTTTTTTGTTGTTGTCTGAGTGAGGTAAATACTGTAAATCACGAGGACTCAATGTATTTTGAAAGATGAGATGTTGAGGATTCTAATAAATACCGCTATGATGTCATACAAACAAGCCAAACACCCCGTGAGTCCAAATGTGTACTTCACATTCCATATCATGAAACTCATGTGATATACAGTGTCAACGTTTATGATCACTATGTTTGGCTTGCTTGTATGACATCATAGCGGTACAAGATGGCATAGCTTCATACTCTGGGTTGTTCTCAACAGAATGAGCCTGTTTGTCTGTTGTGAAGAACATTTTCCACAGACCACACATCTGAATGCTCTCATGACTCCATTCTATGTACACCAAAATTACAATCTGCTTCTCTGAATTGCATTGTGAAAACTTAACACCGTAAGATCGCATTTTATATAATTTTGCTATTCATGTTGGCTCTATAAGCTTTCAAATTATACCCACCTGACCCAGATTGCGATTTTTAATGGACCATTTTGGATTGCGTAAACAGCAACAGTAATTGTGTAAAGGAGAGGATATGCAGTGCTGTGTTCCAAATAAAACAACTACAAGTGTGTTGCTCTAGTTCCTCAACGGTACAGCTAGGAGAGCTCCAAAAAGCACCTTATATTTGAAGACTTTTTGAGTCATAAAAGTGCATTGAAATGACTTAGGAACTGAGTACACTTTGGAGAGGTATGTGGCCACTTGGAGACACCAGATAGTCCTCTCACTTATGTTGCACATTTTACAGGAATATTCTTATCATGTTAATGAATGTATCAAGAGTATTTTCTGATTTCGATATCAACAAAAGTACAGTAAATGTCAAATGCACATAAAATCAACAGTGTAATGTTTGGATTCAGTGTTGTGTCAGGTGAACTGTTGTGTCCTCACCTTCAGTCTAATCATTTTCCCATAATCTCCACTGTTCCCTTTTAATTGCTACCATGGTAATACATATGCTTTCCATATTTCTTCTGTAAGAAACATTTCAAATTAGACCTATCCATACAGGCCAATTCACCTGAGTGTAAGCAGTTCAAGGGTTGTTCAGATTCAATTCGATCTGTGGACCATATTTTTGTCACGACTTCCACCGAAGTCGGTCCCTCTCCTTGTTCGGGCGGCGTTCGGCGGTCGACGTCACCGGCCTTCTAGCCATCGCCGATCTACTTTTCATTTTACATTTGATTTGTCTTTGTTTTACACACCTGGTTTCAATTCCCCAATTACATGTTCATTATTTAACTTCTTAGCGCTAGGGGTCAGATTTTTTTTTTTTTTAATAACGTGCCCAACGTAAACAGAGATTTTCTCTGGCCCAGATCGTAGAATATGCATATAATTTACAGATTAGGATAGAAAACACTCCAACGTTTCCAAAACGGTCAAAATATTGTCTGTGAGTATAACAACACTTATTCTGCAAGCGAAAACCTGAGAAAATGTAACCCGGAAGTGATATATCCTAGGATATATCCTATATCCTAAAATAACACATCCTAGATCTGAATGAATGAAATATTCTTATTAAATACTTATTTCTTTACATAGTTGAATGTGCTGACAACAAAATCACACAAA